>NC_061090.1:21679193-21749193 GCF_015104395.2 Macrobrachium nipponense | reverse complement strand
GATTCGCAATACGATGAGGTAGCAGGAAGGGAACTGGCATTTCTCATCTTTGAGATCAGCAACAGTCCTAACCAAAAAGATACAAAAGCATTCATAGATATATTAGAAGGATATAATCCTTCAAACTGGAAAAATCAACAGAAAACATCTTGAAAATAATTGAAGAAGTTCCAAATAATTTCCAAGTGGTCAAGAGACTCATAAAGAAAATATACATAAACCAACATATTCCGACAAAGAAAATGAATAAGGTGAACACTGTGAATATCCTAATTGATGCATTAGGAAAAAGAATGCTAAAAGCATGCAAACTGTGTAAGGTGTAGTATAGCATAGTTAATCCACAAAACCTGATCAGAAAATGTTCTGCATGCAACATTACGACACATCCACAATGTGCTGAGGTAATACAAGATATGAGAAAAGATACCAGAATATTTGTTCAACACGTCTATCATGGATAGACAATGTTATTAAATCAAGATTGAATGTACAAATAGTTGAGGATGAAGAAGAAGAGGAAGAGGAAGAAGAAGGAGAGGAAAGCAGAAGAGAAGTAAACAAAACTGAAATGACAGAAAAAAATAAGGAAAACAAAGAACAAGATAAAAGTATAGATGCAGAGATACTCATTGATACTACATATGAGGCAATAAAGCAGCATACTTACGAAGAAATAAATTACGATATGACAACACAAAAGAAAATCCCGAAGAGGCTCTACCCAGATCTACACAATGACGGGAAAGAGGAAAAAATAGACAAAAAAGACAAAGTCTGCAACCTTTTGAAAAGAGGGAATTGCAGATTTGGAGAAAGATATTACTACAAACATCCTAAGGTATGTCACAACTATGAAATATATGGTAAATGTGCATACCTAGACGGCTATGAGGATGATTGCAGAGATCTACATCCAAAAATATGCAAAAACCTAAAAGAAGGAAAAGGATGTAAATTCGACAAAAAATGTAAATATATGCACACTGTAGCCATGAATCAAAATCAAATAACTAATCAATTAAGTAATATAATCCAAAATAAGAAAGAAACAAATAAAGAGAGGAATAAAGAATGTCAGGTAAAAGAACAAACCAAGCCATCAACGCGATATGCAGTGATGTCAGCAAAACATTTACAAGCCTCAGCTCCAAGATACAACTCAAGAGATAAGAACTGTATTTATGATGCAAGAGGATATTGCAGATACAGAGAAAATTGCAGATTCAGACACAAAACGAATAATTATGATGAAGGAAGATCAAATATTATGGAAAAGTTGGATTTTTTAATGTCAGAATTTCTGGAAACAAAAAAAAAAGAAAACACCACATACCAGAACAGGACAAAAAAGAGACATGGGAAAATCCTTATTATTACCCCATATTAAATGAAGGAAGAAAACATGCAAACCATCATAGTGATGAATGCGCAGGGTTTAGTTACGAGTAACTCAAAAAGAAAAATAGAGTACTTAGAAGAACTAACCCAACCCAAATTGAAAAGAAAATAGATATAATGAATATAAGTGAAACCTGGTATTCCCAAGAGACTGGGAATGATGATCAAATAAAAGGGTTCCAAACTTATAGACCAGATAGAAAAAATAGGAATCAAGGGTGAACCACAATATATGGGAAAGACAAAAAACAAGGAAAAATATATGAGAAATATAGTAACTCAGAATGTGAACTAATAGCGGTAGAATTTGAATCTGAAAAATTAATGAACATAGTAATATAGACCCCCTAATACTAAAGAGTTTGTCTTAATAATAGAAAAATTGGATGATATATGTAGAAATCACAAGGACTGGACTATTCTCCTATCTGGAGACTTCAACTTTCCTTTCATAGACTGGAAAGAACGAATAGGAGATTGTGGTTGTACTTATACATATAAAAAAAGAGAGTAATAGTAATGCAGAAGATAAGAGGCAATTCGAAAAGCTATTAGATATGCTACTAGAATACAACATTCAACAAATAAATCACCTGCCAACAAGAAAGGAAAATATTTTAGACCTAGTATTTGTGAACGAGATGAATTATGTTAAAGAAATAATAGTTTATAATGCGAGTATTTCAGACCATAATGTCATAGAATTAACAGTCCATTCCAAAGCAAGTGAAAACAGAGATAAGCAAGAAATAAAAAAGTGGAAAGGATATGGAAAATACAACTTCTACAGTAAAAATATAAAATGGTCAGAAATACATGAATTAAACAAAGATTGGGATAACATTTTCGTAAGTGATGACATAAGGGTAAATACGGAGATATTATAAAAAATATTAGAGAAAATAGTAGATAAATATATACCGAAGAAGAAAAGTAAACATCAGTCATGCATACCAAGAGACAGAAGGATCTTGTTCCAGAAAATCAGAAAGTGGAAAAAAGTCTTGCAAAAGAAAAAAATGCATGGAAAGTTATAGAACTAATAAGTAAGATAGAAAATGCAGAGAAAAAGATTATACAATCAAAAGAAAATGAAAAATGAGACTTGGAAGAAAAAACCCTAGTAAATATCAAGCAAAACCCCAAACTATTATACTCATACACGAAAAAGATGAATAAAAGAAGAATAGAAATAGGCCCTCTAAGAATTGAGGGGAGATTAACGAATGAATAAAAGGAAATTTGCAACATATTGGCAGAACAATATAAGAGAGAATTCACCCCTAGAATAGATAATGAAGATAATGATATAGAAGTAAGGGATGAAAATAGTGAATATTTAGCTAACATAGATATTAATGAAGCTGATATTGTGGAGGCTATTAATGAAATTAAAAATGGAGCTGCAGCAGGGCCTGATGGTGTTCCTGCTATTTTGTTAAAGAAAGTAGTTCATTCTATCGCAGAGCCACTTGCAATATTATTAAGACAAAGTGTAGATACAGGCATGATTTATAATGAGCACAAATTAGCATATATTACCCCTACATTCCAAAGTGGATCAAGACTAGAGGCAAGTAATTATAGGCCTGTGAGTCTAACATCACGTATTATGAAAGTGTATGAAAGGGTAATGAAGAAAAATATTATGAAACATTTGATAAAAAATAATTTGTTTAATATAGGACAACATGGTTTCATACCCGGAAAAAGTACACAAACCCAACTGTTAGTCCACTGTGAAAACATATACAAAAATATGAAAAGCGGAAATGAAACAGATGTGGTTTATCTAGACTTTGCAAAAGCTTTTGACAAGGTAGACCATAATATATTAGCGAAGAAAATTAAAAAACATAATATAGTGGATAAAGTAGGAAGATGGTTAAAAGAATTTTTACACAACAGAAAACTGATAGTTATTGCAAACGATGAGAAATTGGATGAAGCTAAGGTAATTTCCGGTGTGCCACAAGGTACGGTGTTAGCTGCATTACTGTTTGTTATTATGATTGCAGACATAGACAGTAATGTTAAGGACTTGGTAGTGAGTAGTTTCGCCAATGACACAAGAATAAGTAGAGAAATTACTTGTGATGAAGATAGGAACGCGCTACAAAGAGACCTTAACAAAGTATATGATTGGGCAGAGGTAAATAGGATGGTATTTAACTCTGATAAATTTGAATCAATAAACTATGGAGACAGAGAAGGAAAGCTATATGCATATAGGGGACCTAATAATGAGACAATCACAAATAAGGAAGCAGTTAAAGACCTTGGTGTGATGATGAATAGGAACATGTTATGCAACGAACAAATAGCAATTCTATTGGCAAAATGTAAAGCAAAAATGGGAATGCTGTTACGGCACTTCAAAACAAGAAAAGCTGAACACATGATTATGCTTTATAAAACATATATTCGTAGTCCACTTGAATATTGCAATATGATATGGTACCCACACTATCAAAAGGATATTGCACAAATAGAGAGTGTACAAAGCTCCTTTACAGCTAGAATAGAAGAAGTTAAGGACCTTGACTACTGGGAAAGACTACAATCCTTAAAATTATATAGTCTAGAAAGGAGAAGAGAACGCTACATGATAATTCAGGCATGAAAACAGATAGAAGGAATAGCCGAAAACATCATGGAGCTAAAAATATCAGAAAGAGCAAGCAGAGGTAGATTAATAGTGCCCAAAACTATACCAGGAAAAATAAGGAAAGCACACAGGACATTAATCCACTACGCACCAGCATCTATAATGCAGCGTCTATCCAATGCGTTGCCAGCTCATCTGAGGAATATAACAGGAGTGATCGTAGATGTGTTTAAGAATAAGCTCGACAAATATCTAAACTGCATCCCAGACCATCCAAGATTGGAAGATGCAAAATATACCGGAAGATGTACAAGCAACTCTCTGGTAGACATTAGAGATGCCTCACACTGAGGGACCTGGGGCAACCCGAACAAGATGTAAGGTCTGTAAGGTAAGGTCTCTCTCTCTCAAGCCTGAATACAGAATGGCCTGGAAATTTCCTGGAAAACCAGGAAATGCCCTTCCTCTTCCCACACGTCTTGTGGCTCTTCCAGACATTTTCTCTTCAGGTCCCTCCGCCGGACAGTCGTTGCTTTAAACAGCAAAAGGTTAACACACATTCGATGAGAAACTTACTTATCTTGTTGGCTTATTGGTTGGTCTCTCTCTCTCTCTCTCTCTCTCTCTCTCTCTCTCTCAACTAGAATCCCAGATCTTTCTTTAAAAACAAAAATAGATTCATTATGAAATATGTTTCTGATTTGTCTTCTCTCGTAGTAATTTAACCTCTCTCTCTCTCTCTCTCTCTCTCTCTCTCCTAGAATCCCAGATCTTTCTTTAAAACAAAAATTGATTCATCATGAATTTTGTTCTAGATTTATCCTCTCTCGTAGTAATTTAACCTATCTCTCTCTCTCTCTCTCTCCTGTCGGTTTTTGCGTTTGCTTCCAAATTATGAAAGAGAAAACTTCGTTGATTAAAACTGAAAACTTCGCCCTTTTATCTCGCACGGAGGTGCTTTTCAAGTTTGAGTGTTTGTTAAGTTATAATACGATAGATTTACGTGATGTGAAAAAAAAAGCAACAGAATTTGTTACAGAATCGTCATATATGACAATGATTATAAGTTTTTTTTTCTTCGCATGGCGAAGTTTGGAAGGGTATAAGCACTGAGTTTTCATAATAATAATAATATTAATAATGATTATTATTATTATTTTATTTTATTTATTTATTTTTTTTTTTTTTTTGGCTCTATCACAGTCCTCCAATTCGACTGGGTGGTATTTATAGTGTGGGGTTCCGGGTTGCATCCTGCCTCCTTAGGAGTCCATCACTTTTCTTACTATGTGCGCCGTTCTAGGATCACACTCTTCTGCATGAGTCCTGGAGCTACTTCAGCCTCTAGTTTTTCTAGATTCCTTTTCAGGGATCTTGGGATCGTGCCTAGTGCTCCTATGATTATGGGTACGATTTCCACTGGCATATCCCATATCCTTCTTATTTCTATTTTCAGATCTTGATACTTATCCATTTTTTCCCTCTCTTTCTCTTCAACTCTAGTGTCCCATGGTATTGCGACATCAATGAGTGATACTTTCTTCTTGACTTTGTCAATCAACGTCTATTTGCACGTATCACCATATCCGTTCTGATGCCATAATCCCAGAGGATCTTTGCCTGATCGTTTTCTATCACTCCCTCAGGTTGGTGCTCGTACCACTTATTACTGCAAGGTAGCTGGTGTTTCTTGCACAGGCTCCAGTGGAGGGCTTTTGCCACTGAATCATGCCTCTTTTTGTACTGGTTCTGTGCAAGTGCCGGGCATTCGCTTGCTATGTGGTTTATGGTTTCATTTTTCGTATTGCACTTTCTACATATGGGAGAGATGTTATTTCCGTCTATCGTTCTTTGAACATATCTGGTTCTTTAGCTCTCCCCTCTGTAGCCATTGCCATGTCTCATCGCTGGCTAGTTCTTTAGTCTGTCTCATGTACTGTCCGTGCATTGGTTTGTTGTGCCAGTCCTCTGTTATGCCTGTCATTCTCCTGTCTCTGTATATTTCTGGGTCTTCGTCTACTTTTATTAGTCCTTCTTCCCCTGCACTCTTTAGCCACTTGTCTTCACTGGTTTTCAGATATTGCCCCAGTGCTCTGTTCTCGATGTTGACGCAGTCCTCTATGCTTAGTAGTCCTCTCCCTCCTTCCTTTCGTGTTATGTATAGTCTGTCCGTATTTGCTCTTGGGTGTAGTGCTTTGTGTATTGTCATATGTTTCCTGGTTTTCTGATCTATGCTGCGGAGTTCTGCCTTCGTCCATTCCACTATTCCTGCGCTGTATCTGATTACTGGCACTGCCCATGTGTTTATGGCTTTTATCATATTTCTGGCGTTGAGTTTTGACTTGAGTATCGCCTTGAGTCTCTGCATATATTCTTTCCTGATCGTGTCCTTCATCTCTTGGTGTTTTATATCCCCTCCTTCCATTATTCCCAGGTATTTGTATCCTATCTCTCTATGTGTTTGATTTGCTCCCATCTGGTAGCTTTATCCCTTCAGTTCTCGTTACTTTGCCTTTTTGTATGTTGACTAAGGCGCATTTTTCTATTCCAAACTCCATCCTGATGTCCCCAGATACAATCCTTACAGTCTGGATTAGGGTATCTATTTCCTTGATGCTCTTACCATACAGCTTGATGTCGTCCATGAACATCAGATGGTTGATTCTGTTGCCTCTTTTCTTAAGTTGGTACCCGGCATCCATCTTCTGTAGTATTTTTGTCATGGGAATCATGGCTACTACGAAGAGTAGTGGGGACAGTGAGTCGCCCTGGAAGATCCTTCTCCTGATATTAACCTCTGCTAGTCTTATTCCAGAGTTTGTAAGTATTGTACTCCAGTTGTGCATTGTATTTTTGAGGAAGCTGATGGTGTTTTCCTCTGCCCCATATATTTTCAGGCATTCTATTAGCCATGTGTGTGGTATCATGTCGAAGGCTTTCTTATAGTCTATCCATGCCATGCTTAGGTTGGTTTTCCTTCTCCTGCTGTTCTTCATTACCATTTTGTCTATCAGGAGCTGGTCTTTTGTGCCCCTACACTTCCTTCTGCAGCCTTTCTGTTGGTGGGGGATGGTGTTTGTCTCCTCTAGGTAAATGTATAGCCTTTCGCTGATGACACCTGTTAGTAACTTCCACATTTAATAATGATTATTAAATCATTATTATTTAAAAATCATTAATAATAAATCATAATAATAATAATAATTAAAGGATTTGGGAATATTATATTATCTTAGTTATTATTATTATATATTATTTCTAGTTTAATCCAATAATAGTAATAATACTAGCGAATGACTACAAAGATGTCAGCGTACATTAATTCTAAAATTATATCCATTATTGCGAATTTCTTCACCAATTTAGAGATAGTCATAATAATAATAATAATAATAATAATAATAATAATAATAATAATAATACCTGGGAATAATGGAAGGAGGGGATATAAAACACCAAGAGATGAAGGACACGATCAGGAAAGAATATATGCAGAGACTCAAGGCGATACTCAAGTCAAAACTCAACGCTGGAAATATGATAAAAGCCATAAACACATGGGCAGTGCAGTAATCAGATACAGCGCAGGAATAGTCGAATGGACGAACGGCAGAAACTTCGCAGCATAGATCAGAAAACCAGGAAACATATGACAATACACAAAGCACTACACCCAAGAGCAAATACGGACAGACTATACATAACACGAAAGGAAGGAGGGAGAGGACTACTAAGTATAGAGGACTGCGTCAACATCGAGAAAACAGAGCACTGGGGCAATATCTGAAAACCAGTGAAGACGAGTGGCTAAAGAGTGCATGGGAAGAAGACTAATAAAAGTAGACGAAGACCCAGAAAGATAACAGAGACAGGAGAAAGACAAACAGAACAGAGGACTGGCACAACAAACCAATGCACGGACAATACATGAGACAGACTAAAGATCTAGCCAGCGATGACAACTGGCAATGGCTACTGAGGGGAGAGCTAAAGAAGGAAACTGAAGGAATGATAACAGCGGCACAAGATCAGGCCCTAAGAACCAGATATGTTCAAAGAACGATAGACGGAAATAACATCTCTCCCATATGTAGGAAGTGCAATACGAAAAATGAAACCATAAACCACATAGCAAGCGAATGCCCGGCACTTGCACAGAACCAGTACAAAAAGAGGCATGATTCAGTGGCAAAAGCCCTCCACTGGAGCCTGTGCAAGAAACATCAGCTACCTTGCAGTAATAAGTGGTACGAGCACCAACCTGAAGGAGTGATAGAAAACGATCAGGCAAAGATCCTCTGGGACTATGGTATCAGAACGGATAGGGTGATACGTGCAAACAGACCAGACGTGACGTTGATTGACAAAGTCAAGAAGAAAGTATCACTCATTGATGCCGCAATACCATGGGACACCAGAGTTGAAGAGAAAGAGAGGGAAAAAATAGATAAGTATCAAGATCTGAAAATAGAAATAAGAAGGATATGGGATATGCCAGTGGAAATCGTACCCATAATCATAGGAAGCACTAGGCACGATCCCGAAGATCCCTGAAAAGGAATCTAGGAAAAACTAGAGGACCTGAAGTAGCTCCAGGACTCATGCAGAAAGAGTGTGATCCTAGAAACGGCACACATAGTAAGAAAAGTGATGGACTCCTAAGGAGGCAGGATGCAACCCGGAACCCCACACTATAAATACCACCCAGTCGAATTGGAGGACTGTGATAGAGCAAAAAAAAAAAGAAAAAAATAAAAAATAATAAAATAATAATAATAATAATAATAATAATAGGAAGTGCAATACGAAAAATGAAATCATAAACCACATAGCAAGCGAATGCCCGGCACTTGCACAGAACCAGTACAAAAAGAGGCATGATTCAGTGGCAAAAGCCCTCCACTGGAGCCTGTGCAAGAAACATCAGCTACCTTGCAGTAATAAGTGGTACGGGCACCAACCAGAGGGTGTGATTGAAAACGATCAGGCAAAGATCCTCTGGGACTATGATATCAGAACGGATAGGGTGATACGTGCAAACAGACCAGACGTGACGTTGATTGACAAAGTCAAGAAGAAAGTATCACTCATTGATGTCGCAATACCATGGGACACCAGAGTTGAATGAAAAGAAAGAGAGGCAAAAAATGGATAAGTATCAAGATCTGAAAATAGAAATAAGAAGGATATGGGATATGCCAGTGGAAATCGTACCCATAATCATAGGAGCACTAGGCACGATCCCAAGATCCCTGAAAAGGAATCTAGAAAAACTAGAGGCTGAAGTAGCTCCAGGACTCATGCAGAAGAGTGTGATCCTAGAAACGGCACACATAGTAAGAAAAGTGATGGACTCCTAAGGAGGCAGGATGCAACCCGGAACCCCACACTATAAATACCACCCAGTCGAATTGGAGGACTGTGATAGAGCAAAAATAATAATAATAATAATAATAATAATGTGAGGAAAGCCATAATGACGCCAGTGTAAATATACTATATGAAGAACATCCGTCATTGTGTATGTCTTCTTCATCTTAGTGAATCATGTGATTATGAGATTTCCATAATGTATAAGTATCTGTCTAACACATGCCAGTATACAATCTGTATATCTGTGTCTAACACATACAGCTATACAATCTGCATATCTGTTTAACACACGCAGGTATACAATCTGAATGTGTGCCTAAAACACGCAGATATGTATTCAATTTATCTGTGTCTAACAAACGCAGGTTTACAATCTGTATATCTTTGTATAACACAATCAGGTATACAATCTGTATATTTGTGTCTAACACAAGCAGGTATACAATCTGTATAACTGTGTTTAACACAAGCAGGTATATAATTTGTACATCTGTGTCTAACACACACAGGTATACACTCTGTATATGTCTAACACAAGCAGGTGTACAATCTGTTTGTGTGTCTAACACACGCAGGTATGTAATCAGTACCGTGTTTATCACACGCAGGTATACAATCTGTATATCTTTGTCTAACATATGCAGGTATACAATCTGTATATCTAACACACGCAAGTATACAATCTGTACAATTGTGTCTAACACACGTAGGTATACAATCTGTATAACTGTGTCTAACACACGCAGGTATACAATCTGTATAACTGTGTCTAACACACGCAGGTATACAATCTGTACCTGTGTCTAACAAACGCCGGTATACAACCTGTATATCTATGTCTAACACACGCAGGTATACAATCTCTATGCGTCTAACACACGCACGTATACAATCTGTATTTGTGCGTGTAACGGAAAATTCCTTAAGCAAAGTAATCGTCGCGTATCTCCAACAATCTGTCGCAGTATTACTTACCCTTCACCCAGAGCAAATCAACCTATAGAGTGATGGAAGGGTGTAAGAATATATCTCCCGAACCCGAGAATCCCTTTTGAAAGCTCAAAACGAGACACCATCCGACGGAACTCATTCCATCGTCGTCGTTCCCCAAAAGCACAATCGGGTCTTGGATCCTATTTGATAAAGAGGGTTCGAACCTGATGGATGACTAGTGAACGATTACGGGGACAGGGACGTCAATGGTTGAGAGGGGGGGGGGGGGGTCTATAGTCTGATAGCCTGATGCCTCTACTCTCCTACTGAGCCATCTGACATTTATGAGAGAGAGAGAGAGAGAGAGAGAGAGGAGAGAGAGAGAGAGAGAGAGAGTAATATGTACACTGCAAGTTTTTTTGAGGTAGAGACAGAGAGGGAGTAGGAGAGGCCTGACTCTACTATGCTTAACGTATTTCATTGTACCTACGAAGAGTGAGAAAGAGAGAATACCAACAGCACTATGGAATTAACTTATTTCTGGTTAAGAGAGAGAGAGAGAGAGAGAGAGAGAGAGAGAGAGAGAGAGAGAGAGAGAATACCAACAAAACTGTAAAATTAACTTGTCTCTGGTAGAGAGAGAGAGAGAGAGAGAGAGAGAGAGAGAGAGAGAGAGAGAATTGCCAAGAGCACTGTGGACTTAACACATCAATTTGAGAGAGAGAGAGAGAATACCAACAGTACTGTGGACTAAATCCATCAATTTAGAGAGAGAGAGAGAGAGAGAGAGAGAGAGAAGAGAGAGAGAGAGAGAGACTCTATATGCTATGATTACCTTGCCCATTACAAAAGTTTATATAGGACAAGCGAAGTCCATTTGAATAAAAAGTTCCAATTTCCCCGCCTCGGGAATATGGACCAATAAATATCACGCTAGGCCTTATTGGATTTTTGTGTCCTACAAGTTTATTTAATAAAACATTCTAAAACTAATAATAAAATATTTTTTTCTAGCCATTGACTAATCAATATAGGTTTCTCCTACAACTGAAAGGAATGATTTCAAAGTCAGATAAATATTGAATTGTATTTGATCTCTCTCTCTCTCTCTCTCTCTCTCTCTCTCTCTCTCTCACACACACACACACACACACACACACACAAACACACACACACACACACCGTATTCCATTTCCCTCTGTGAATCCTCCTTAATATGTAATGAGAGGGAAATGGTTCCAGTCACTAAAGAGCGTTTACATTAGTCTTTCATTTTTATTCCTTCGTTATTTCCATCTAACGAACCTGGTCATAATATTACAAGTGGGTCTGCTCGGCTCGTCACTTCTACCCCACTGCATTTTCCCTCTGCCTCACTCTTTCATACCTACATATGTCCGCTTCTGATTTAGATATTACCTGCCGCTATGTCTCATCCATTGCTTTTTACAGTGGATGGTTCTATTACACATAGCCATCGTCCCTTACTTATCAAATAACTAGCTCTGTACTAACCCGTCCACGAACTAATGCTCTATCGGTCACTTAACTGGCTTTATACTATTCCAGTCACCGATTCTTATTCAGCCAGTAGGTGGTTCTATTGTAACGTGGTCATCGATACTTAGTCAGAAACTTCTATTGAAATCCACCTGCGACTTCCTACTCAAACAAGATATAATGCTATTCTTACCCGTCTACAGATACTCAGTCAGCTAGTAACTGGCTGGTTTAACCTGTAAACTGCTTCTTAGAGATACAGGAACTGCCTGATTTGATCCTATTCAACATTTCTTACTCAGGCAGTGACTGGCTCTAGTGTTTCATCTACCGCCTACATATCCCTCAGGAGAGGGAACATACATCCTGTGAACTCTCTCGAGAGACTGAGAGTTTCCGGCCCCGTCACTGTCTTATCAACAGCCAATCAGGAGCGTCGTAAGGGACTGGCCTAGACATCAGATGCACGGGTGATGTGAATATACTACAGTAACTGGCTCTTTTATTAATTTGTCTCTTACTCAACCACAAATTGGCACTATATTTCCCGAAGTCCACCACCTCTCTCTCTCTCTCTCTCTCTCTCTCTCTCTTCTCTCTCTCTCTCTCTCTTGCTGGGGCAATACGCATCAAAAACAGTCGCTGTACCGCTTTCATTACCGTAACGGAGCCTAGCAACAGCTCTGCGCCCATTCTAAAAAAAAATAAATAGATTTTTAAAAATGAACATATAATAATGTCCTTTTCATTTGCGAAAAACACAGAAACGAATCTTCTCCTGTGTTCCCTTTTCGTTTCAATCATCTCGCTTTGATCTCCGCCGACGCTTTTTCGCAGGCGAAGAAGATTTGTCGAATTCTGGAAGCGTTTGAAAGGCATCTGATGAAAGGGGAAGAGACCTGGGGGGGGGGGGGGGGGGGCTACGCTCCAGCCCCCTTTGCATTTAAAGGAACATTTAAAGGAATTTTTTAGCGCCTTAACCCTCTTTTGAGCTTTTTTTTTTTTTTTTTTTTTTTCTTTTTTTTTTTTTTTTTTTTTTTGACTTTTTTTTTTTTTTTTTTTTTTTTTTTTTTTTTTTTTTTTTTTTTTTTTTTTTTTTGGAAGGGTGGATATAATGGAAATAGAGGAAATTGAATAGAAAAGGGGGGAGAGAAATGCAAGCACAGGACGGGCGTCGAAATAGGACAGACAGCAAAGGAAACGGAAAAAGGAAATGTAATATACGTAACCCTTACTTCAGACATGTATGTATGTATGTATATATAAATACACACATATTAATATATATATATATATATATATATAATATATATAATATATATATATATATATATATAATATATATATATATATATATATATATATATATATATATATATAAGCAATAAGTCACCAAACATCACGTGACAAATATGCACGTAAATAGCCAGGTACCACGCTCTTTCGTATATTGCGAAGAAGTGTACGCAATACACGAAAGCGCTTGGTATCTGGTCTTTAATTTTTCACCTTTTACGTGGCTGTTTACGTGTGTATATATGTATATATATGTATATGTATATATATAAATATATATATATATATATATATATATATATATATAAACATTTTCCACGTACGAAGACTGAGAGAGTGTAATCAAATCTCTTGCTCTATATAAACGAATAACGTCTAAATGCACAAGAACAAATTTTCCGATGGAGCCAAACGTTTATATTCGCAAACGTGTTGTCAAGCCGTTCATTTTCAGCGAAGCATCATCTCCCTTAATCCTGTCAAAACGTTCGCATTTTCTATGCGATAAAATAATACTTCTAAAACGCTTATGCTCGCTGGTCTTTTCTAAAAGGTTAAAACTATTACACCCCAAAAAAATGTTAACTATTTCACAACGATGAAACACTATAGTCCATTAAGTCATCTGACCTTTTCTGAACGAGTGAAACTTTTGCCTCGCCTTAAACGTTTCTAGTTTATGCTGAAAATCGGGCCTCCGATAAAACGTTAGTTTTAGTTTTCTGTAAAAGAAACCTAATGCGCTGGCTTTGTCTGTCTGTCTGTCCGTCCGTCCCTACTATGTTCCCTCCCTCTACTGAGGTTAGAGGGCTGCAAATTGGTATTTTGATCATTCACCCTCCAATCATCAGACGTACCAAATTGCAACTCTCTAACCTCAGTAGTTTTAATTTTATTTAAGGTTAAATTTAGCCATGTATCGTGCATCTGGCAGTTCCGAAGGCATGGGGAGCAACCCCCTTCTGCAGCATCTGGTGAGCAACTGAAACGCTACCAGTCATAGGTGATGATTTTATACAGCATTATGCATTGTATACAAAATACTCGATTGCGCCAAAGAAACTTCGACGCATTTTTTACTTATTTACGTTGTCACTAAAACTTCTCTCAATGTTAAAAAACTAAACTTCAGATATATTATTTATTATCCACGGCAACATTTTTGTCAAACCTAGTAAGGGTGATAACTGATATCTATAATATATCAAATCTTGTACAAAAAATATTATTAAATGTCCACAACGACATTTTTGTGAAACTCGGTAAGGACGATAACTTGATGATAACTCTAACATTAAAACGTAAAAAAAAAAATTACGTTTCCCTGTGACTTACAAACATTCACATTTCTTGAAACGTTTTCGAGGGCGATCAAAATGTTCAAATTCCTTGAAAGTTCCCGGAGCAATTAAAAACGTTTATAATCACTAAAAAATTCACCTTACATACTCAAAACGTTTATTTCAATTGAAACGTTTCTCTAATGACATTTAATATACTCGGGTTTCTTTAAGCTTTCATATCCACTTAAAACGTTCATGTTTCATATAATTGGAACGTTTCCATAGCTATATAAACTGTCACGATTCCTCAAGGAGTTTCCGCCTCCTATTTCACTATAAACATTCAAATTTTTTAAAACTAATTGCAGTGGAGATATTTACTACAATGTCTGTCTACAAACTTCAGTAAATGAAAAATACTTCTCGTTATTAATACTTTTATTTTTTATACCTTTCGCCGGTTTATTTCCAGAACGTCAGACTTTCGATGACTTTGATCAAATTTAATTACATTAAAATTTGTTCATATCAAGTTATATTTAATATTTGCCATTTATAGAAACCTATATTAAATCAAAGTATTGTATAGTGAAGTATAATAGCCACAAACTCAAGTAAATCTTAGTTTAACCGGACCACTGAGCTGATTAACAGCTCTCCTAGGGCTGGCCCAAAGGATTAGATATTTTTACATGGCTAGGAACCAGTTTTGTTACCTAACAACGGGACCTACAGCTTAATGTGGGATCCGAACCACATTATATCGATAAATGAATTTCTATCACCAGTAATAAATTCCTCTGATACCACGTTGACAGAGCGGAGCATTGAACTAGCGTCTACCGAATCAGTAGGGGAGCGCGTAACCCACTTGTCCAACGAGGAACTAAAAATAGCTACATAGTATACAAGAAATTTGCACACTGACTTGGGACGAGAGAGAGAGAGAGAGAGAGAGAGAGAGAGAGAGAGAGAGAGAGAGAGAATACCGTAAAACCTCATTAAATAAACATCAGCCAACAGCCTCAGGAAATAGACGCGTTTGCAGAATTCTCTTGCAAAACTCTTTGCAGGGCTTCCTCTTTCGCCCTGGCTTCTGACATTAATATTCCTCATCCCTTCTGGGCCATAAATAATGCCGCGTTCAGCAAGGGACGAAATGAACATCAAAAAGAGGAGAAAGAAACACCGCTCGCATTACCACAACCAGGATGATCTGGGCTTTATTGTGAAGCCCTATATAAAACTGGACGGCAGCGGGCGACCAGTTAACGGTGGACGACGCAAATTATTTTGAGTTATTGCGATTAATTCAAAAGCAGCTAGCATAACAAATTTGGAATCGTTTGTCTGTTTGTCTGGTGTTTTGACGTTGCATGGAACCAGTGGTTATTCAGCAACGTGACCAGCGGCTTGACGTGACTTCCGGACCACGTCGAGAGTGTACTTCTATCACCAGAAATATACATACCACTGACCCCTCAGTGGAATGCCTGAGAATTGAACTCGCGGGCACTGAGGTGGCAGGCCAAGACCATACCGATCACGCCACTGAGGCGCTACAAATTTGGAACTGAAACATAAAAATTAAGGCCAAAGGCCAAGCGCTGATGCCTAAGAGGTCACTCGCCGCTGAAAGGGAAATCGAGATTAAAGAAGGTTTGAAAGGTGTAACAGGATGAAGACCTCACACTATGAAAAAATTGTTAGAAGAGGTTGGAAAGTAAGATGGAAGAAAGAGAATATGAACGAAGGTACAGTAAAAGGAATGAAAGGGGTTGGATCTAAGGGCCGAAGGAAAGCTGCAAAGAAACGTGAGTAATGCCTACAGTGAACCGCGTGAGGTGCATTGATGGCATTACCCCACCCATATAGATTAACACAATGAATTTTTTCATTATTGTGAAAAGACGAAATTGTGCTATATTTTTCTTCATCTACACTTCCTACCTGTACAAATTTAATTACTAAAACTTACATAACGTACACCTGTGAACAAAACCAATATAAACAACCATTAAAAGGCCATTTTAATGAATGAATAACAGGTATACGCAAAATCGAATACCCAATTTTTTTTAAGCAAAAGCCATCAATACCACTCCAGCACCCAGAGATTATAAACACGGCCGATTAATTAATTACCTGCCCAGGTGACAGGGTGACAAAAATAGCAAATAACCTCCCAGGGGGTCAAATTAACTTCGCTTCATGAACCTTCCCCCCATTTCTGCTCTTAATGGGACTTAATCTAGCCAGCTCGATATCAGACGCCTCTCTGCGTCATCGAATCTCGAGTCTTGAGTTTGCAATTTTTTTCTTTCGATTGCTGGAATTATGATTAAGTTCACGCTCGAAGCCTGTTATGGAATACACTCTTAACAGCTCCATTGAATACACGCTCGCAGGCTCTATGTGAATACTCGTTCAAAAGCTCTACTAAAATATGTGTACAAAGTTCAAATGACAGAGTCGAAAGCTCTAATGAAATACACGCTTGAAAGTAATTGAATTTGGTGAGGGTGAGGAATAAAAATTAACAATCATTTCGAAAACAATGTATGTACATTATATGTGTGTGTATATTTATATATGTGTGTATATATACATGTATGTATATATTCATATCTATATATATAAAAATATGTATATACATACACACATACAAAGAGAAAGAGAGAGAGAGAATATGCTTCAGTTATTCACAAGCACCCAATGGAGTCACATCTCAATGTATACTTTACCAAAAGAAATAAATAAAATAAAATAAAATAAAATAAAAAAGGGAACGAAAATCTCCACCTGCAACTCAGGCTGAAACTTTTCAGTTAAATCCCTTCTTACAGCAACTTTTAAACCAAAGTTATTTCCAAACCGAAGATCCCAGCCCGGCGTCTGAGGACTAAGTAAAAACCTCTCCTTTTTCCCTCCTTATTTCATATTCAACCAGAGTCACATTCTCGAATCTCACGAGGGCGTCCCTCAAACTTCAGAGGCGGAAAGACAAGACCCTAAAGTACGCCGTGACGCCGTGCAAGAGTAACCCTATTCCCCAGCCACTAACGGGGTCTCGTATTTCGTTATAAATTATAATTATTTGTTACGAAGCGAAGCGAACGATAAATCCTAGCCAATTATTTTTTACACATTTAATTCCAAAAGGCAATTACGAATAAGCGGCGTTATAATATCCCAGAAATAATTTGAATGTCATATTTCGTAAGAGTTCTAGCTTAATTGGACAGCGGGATTTCCACTGCTGATAGTTTTAGCGAGCTACTTGATAAACAAAATACTTTATTATTATATATATATATATATATATATATATATATATATATATAAACATATATATATATATATACATATATATATATATACATTATATATATATATATATACATATATATATATATATATAAAATTTTTTCTTAATCGCGAAGAAATAAAGAACGTGATGATTATACAAACAAACTTACAGCCACGAAGGAGAATCGCTTTGAACAAGTCTTGGTAATATTTAGCATCTTCCAGTGTTTCAATTTTCGTTCGTGGCTGTAACTTTGTTCATATACATATATATATATATATATATATATATATATATATATGTGTGTGTGTGTGTGTGTGTGTGTGTGTGTGTATGTGTGTGTGTGTGTGTTTATATACTAATCGCGGATAAATTTGAACCAAGAGCTTCTTGTATAAAAGTGTTTTATGGAAGGAGCTTAATAGTCGTAAACACATGGTTTTCAATAAAAGAATATTTTTAATAAAACTCAATATGTCTGAAAACTGCACGTTCAGAAAACTTAATGTCTAAAAACTGCACATTCAGAAAACTCAATATGTCTGAAAACTGCATTTTGAAAAAACTTGAAATGTCTGAAAACCGTATCTTTAAAAACTTTTCATGTTTGGAAAACAGACGTTAACAAAGTGATAACGTTTGGAAAGTACATAATTAAGAAACGAAGCACTTTTGGGAAAAAAAGTCAACAAAACGCAACTGGTTCGGAAAACTAAATAAAAAAAAAAACTTGGAAAGAAATTCACAACACGGACCTACTAATTTGGAAAAACATGCTTGAAAAATATACGTTCCAGAACCTGCAAAAAATACGAAATTGCATCGAGTTCGGAAACCAAGTATTTGGAAACAATCGTCGACACCACAAGCCAGGTTTAAACGAGCACACACAACAGTACATTTCATACCAAGACTTACCGTAGGAATACATTACCCGACGACCCGCAATTTGCGGCATGAATCAAAGCAAGAGCATATTAAAGGTAATTAGAGTTAATGAGGTCTTCCGTGGATTACCTCGCAATCACCCGACTGCTTATGCCACCCGCGGCAATTAAGAGCAGGCTATAGAATGCATCTCATTACCGCGAGATATTAATGAGGGTTAATGAATGCGATCCCTCGCTCGGGCGTTGCCGATCAAAACACTTACGGCGAGGAATCGTCTTCGTTACAAATATGCCAACAGGAGGCTCGTCAGATAATAAGGGTTGCGACGCGTGTTTCTGGATTAATAATAGCTTGAGGAATGAGAGAAATTCCTAAATGCAAGCAGGATTTTAACTGCAATCCTGGAATGAGAACACAAGTAACGGCTGAAATGTAGGAGGGATTAAGTCCTAAATAATCCAGTAGGAATATCACAAGATTTAACGTAATTATTGGAACGTAAATACAATAAGGGAATACAAGAGGGAGAAAAACTAGAACTTTGGAATGGGAATTCAAGAAGGAGTAATATAAGAGGAAGAAAAACTTGAAATTTGGAATAGGAATTCAGGAATGAATACTAAAAGAGGAAGAAAAATTTGAACTTTGGAATGGGAATTAAAGAAGGAATAATGCAAGAGGGAGAAAAACTTGAACTTTGGAATGGGAATCCATGAAGGATAATGCAAGAGGGAGAAAAACTTCAATTTTGGAATGGGAATTCAAGAAATAATGAAAGAGGGAAAAAACTTGAACTTTAGAATGGAAATTCAAGGAGTAATAAAAGAGGGACAAACACTTGACCTTTGGAATGGGAATCCGAGGAGCTATACAGAACTTTGGGATGGGAATTCAAGGAGTAATAAAGAACTTTGAAATGGGAATTCAAGAAGAAATAATGCAGAAGGGAGAAAAATTTGACCTTTGGAATGGGAATCCAAGGAGTAATACAGAACTTTGGAATGGGAATCCAAGGCGTCATACAGAACTCTGGAATGGAAATTCAAGGCGTAATACAAGAGGGAGAAACGCTTGAATGGCAACCCAAGAAGGAGTAATACAAAACTTTGGAATGGGAATCCAAGAGGAAGTAATTCCAGAGAGTTAGAATACGGTTTCATAAGAGCGTAATTCCACTAGACTGGAATGAGATCACAATAAGCAGTCATTTCAGAATTCTGGTTCCTTGTGATTACCGCGGTAAAAGGCGAGGTAAGTTGGGAAAGTATTGAGCTTTTTATTGACATTCAAAAATTATTCCCTCGTTGAGCGTTTAAAAACTCTCTCTCTCTCTCTCTCTCTGGTAAAAATGTTCATCACATGACAGACAAAAGCAGTTGGAATAAGTACCCACGAAACGGAAAATGGAAATCCTGCTCGTAAATTGCTATATATTGCAATTTTGCATTTATTCCAAGAATTGCCTCCCCCAAAATACAATATCAAACCCAGCTCCTTTTGTGTTTATCCTATATTTATCATGTATGAAAATCAGACAGACTGGACAATCTATCGATATATCGATTTTGTATATTTGTACATGTTATTTATATATATATATATATATATATTATTTATAAAAAACGTATATAATTTTTTTTTTTATATATATACGTTATATTTTTTTTATATATAATATATATATATATATATATATATACGTATATATATATATATTGTGACATTTATAGATCGTTCGTCTACCCGCAATTAATTAATTAATTTGATTTGGAAAACGGCAGCCATTTCTTTAGAATAATTCAGCTGATTTTTAGTAACCGCGGGAAACCCAAAACCCGCCAGCTAGAGATAGGAAGTTCCCCAGTTGGGGAAAAGAGTCTTTTATCAGCTGTAGGGGACGTATCTCAAAAGGGAAGGGTGTAGGCAGATTGGTACTTCTTAGACCTATACCTTAAGCTCTCCTTTCCTGTGACCCCTCTGCTGGCTGTATGCTTGTTTTCCAGGATTTGCCTTGATCGTGGGGGGTTAAGCTGACCTCCAACCCCCAAGCAACCCAACTGAATTCTGTCTCAGTCAGCTGCGAGACGTGATCTCGGACAGAGGTCAAATTACCTGCCTTCCTTTAGGCCTACCCAGGGCGTGAGTGGCGCGCCGATGACCCAGGCCTCAGACAAAGGGGCCCCCATACTTTCCTACAAAGAGCCCACATTTTCTTCAAAGGTCCACACTGAACACGACATCCAGGTACGTCTTGTAGAACAAAGCATAGTTGCCAGTCTCTCCCAACCTATTATCATTGTGATCCTCACTCTCCCAATTCAATTCCAGCAACAAAAGGAAAAAAAAAAAAAAAAAAAATTCATCCCTTTGTTCCCTCTCACTGCCTCATGGCCGCATGCTTCCCCTTGTGTGATCGTCCCAGACCAATGGAGTCATTGCATACTTCAGTGAAACCTTAAAAGTTCCTTCTCCCCAGTATTAGAGAATTAATTAATCAAAGCAAGAAGTCATTTTTCCTTTTATCTCGTTTAATCTGGAATTCTTTTCCAGATTCCATGAGTCACGTGCCGTCTCTCTGCCGCAAGTGTGCATTAACCCAAGTGAATGAAAATCAGCTGAATTGAATGAGACTATAAGCCCCAACGTGGGGGCCAATATCATTTAACTTTTCTCCAGGCCAGCACGGGCCTTTTTGTAAATAAATAGTTTTAAAGTAACGAGCTGAGTTTTCTGGCGACCTTCCCTCTAAAGTATTCATTAATAACTATCAGTTTACGGTAAGTTAAAGCAATTCCCTCTTGAAATCCCTCAATCATTTCTGTTTACGTATCTAGCTTCTTCTCAAGGCCCTATATACGTAACATTGTCGACCTCGCCGAGGATCGAATCCGGGCTTGCTTAAAAAAGCTTGTAATCGCGTTATCCGTTGTAAAACGTAAACTGTAATTATTTTACAAGCGTAAATCAAGCACACTTGCAGGGAAAGAAGACACACTGACTCACGGTAAGGTATTCCACTTCATTAATAGATTATTTATAACCTATGTTAGCTTAAGGTACGTTAAGTATTCTTATTTAGAAGTGTTTTAAACAAATGTGAAGGTAGAAATATTATTACATTGTAACGGCCAGAGCGCCGAGCGAATTCTGTTATTTTATAAATCGCATTGTCCTCGTCGGACGAGACAGAGCACGTGTGTAGAATAGATGCCAGAAAGAACCAGATCAAAACTAGGAAGTGCTTTGCCAGGGTTTATTGCTGTATGAGAAATCCTAGCTAGTTGGAGGAGTGTTTTACTAATAGTTACGGCAAAAGAAGTGTACAATTCTTTTGTCTGTGATATGTTAGGGTTTTCATTTTTAACTTAGTTTTCATTCCAAGTGTTGGTAACCGCTTACCTCGCTCTCAGCTTAAATTCAGCTTAGAGCATTTTCGCGCCTGCGCGGTCTCAACCAGCTTTCGTTTTCGCTCACAGCGGCAGCCATGTTTTTATCCCTTTAAACATTACCTAAACAATTTAAGCAAAGTAACGTAAGTCTCAAAGTTTTAACGTAAATAATATCGATCTCGGTACTAGTAATCTATCGTTCTGCCAGAGAAATTAACGTAATTCGCCTTGAATGAAAGTAGTATTTTGTGTTTGTAAATTGCCTTCGCATTTACAGAGAACCCGCTCTTCTCGCCTCACGTGTCTCACCTCGCATTCGCTCACTCGCGCGCTGAGCGAAAAAATTTCATTTCACTTAACGTAACCTCATTTACAATTGTTTGCTAACATCGTTTTCAAATAAATCCTTACCGTAATTTTCACTTGTCCTTACGTAAAGTTAACGTAAATCTTAAAAGTAGAGTCACTTTGCAAGAATTGTTAACGTAAAAATAAAACGCGTCTTTGTAAAATTCATATTGAAACGCCATCAAATCATTTCATAAGCGCGAGCCGCTAATAGTAACGTAAAAATCGTTCACCACGAGCGCGTTATCATTTTTCATAAAACGTTATCCAAAGCAATTCTTTCATTTCACGTTAACGTAAGTAAATCATTTAACGCAAGTTGCGTCATATTAAACTAACGTTAGTAGTTCAATTCAATATAAGGGAGTTCATTCACATATCATTTTTCACCCTCTCCGAGAGAGAGAGAGAGAGAGAGAACCAGAACCCAGTATTCACGAAGCCAAGAGTACTACATCTTACCATTAATTATAGCATGCCGAATTAACCTTATTTTAGTCTCTTGTGTCTTTCATTTACACAGCGTGGATACGTACGCGCATGTGTCCAGTGCAGTTTGCAAACATTTATTGTTTCATTTATCGAGTACTTCAGCGAGTGACTGAGCATTTCTAAAATTTCCATTACCTGTCGTTGCCCGAGTGGTCTTTTCATTTTCTTTATCACGAAAGACTTGCGTATACCGCAAGCACAATTCGCACAGTGTGCCACACCAATTCATTACTTCCAGACAGGGAAGTCGTTACCAGTTTAGGACTGGCCACCACCGGTGCACGTCAGGTCTTACCATTTTACAGTGCCACTAATTCTTGACACTGTCCATCGACTGGCTGCTGAAGTGATCCCACTTTTCTTTCTTTCTCCTCCACTATTACACTTCTGCCATGAGCAGTGCCATTTCACTTCAGTATATTTAAGTATACTGCAGGTAGTGTCCGGGACACACCAGCACGATACAGTGCCTCCAAGGAACGCCTCCATAAATGCCATTGCACCTGTACAGGCCGTACAGGTAGCCATTAAACCTGCGTGTCCGTCCTTACGGAACGCCCAAATAATTAGTGTGTCCGTGTACAAGGGTCAGTGATCCTTCGGAACACTCAACAAGGGAATGCCTCCCAGAAGTGCCGCAATACCAGCCCTAAGTGCTGACAAACCTGCGTGTCCGTCCTTACGGAACGCCCAATTCATTAATGTCCGTGTACGAGGATCAGTGATCTTTCGGACCATCCTAAGGGAACGCCTCCCCAAAGTGCCGCAATACCAGCACTACTAGTGTTGCCCAAGGAAACGCTCCTCATAAGTGCCGCGCACCTGTACAGAGCGTACAGGTAGCCCTATACCTGCGTGTCCGTCCTACGGAACGCTCATTCATTATAGAGTATCCACCATTTTGGATCACTGAACCAAGGAACGCCTCCTCATAAGTGCCGTGCAACCTGTATTGGACCTACAGGTAGCCCATTCCAGCGTCTCCCAACTTAGGAACGCCCTTAAGTGTGACGTACGCCGTACACTCCATTGATTTTTTCACCTCTTTAGAAGGTGCCAATCCAGAAGTGCCACCAACTTACGGGACACTTCCCAAGTGCCACAGAGCACCCAGTCTTCTCAGACTTTTTTCTCTACCACGTCGCAGAACCCCAAACCTTTCCAAGTGAGTGCCACATTCCACAGTAGGCACTCCTATTCCATTCAGTACCCTTTCCTGGCCATTATTTTCATTTTCTTCCTTCCGAGCCTCTACTGTAGCCTAAGGGAAATGTCTTCCCCTGCTTCCCGCGACTTCTTTGCCAGAGAGCTAGAGAAGCTCGGAGCCCTCATAACTCTGGGCAGGGAGGCTGGTTACACTGGACCAGCACTAGACCAGTGGATAAAGGCACAGCAGGCTGCCGCGCGCCTGCAAGGAAAGGAAGAAAAGGAAAACCAGAGAAAAGCCGGAGAAGCAGAGAGAAAAGAAAGAGAAGCAGAAAGGAAGGCAAGGGAAGAGGAGCGAAAGCATGAGCTCGCTCTCAAGGAGAAGGAACTCGACATCAAGCGGGAGAAGGCCCGTAAGGAGAGTATCCTAGCTCAAGCCACTCTGCCAGCTTCCAGCCCTGCACCCCCTGTCTCTCTTAGTCCCGCCGTCTCTGGTCAGCCTGACATCCTTTCTATTTGTGAGCCTGGTCCTGATCCAGTGCCGGAGATAGAAATTCCTGCCGCATCCTGCCAGCCTTTTACCTTTTTACCGCCTACCTCCTCCCCTTTGGAAGAGGTAAGCCCACCAGTTGACCCCGGACTTGTTTCCGAGGGTGATCCAACAGAGGACTCTTCACCTGTGCCAGAGCACACTGCCAGCCTTGGTGACTCCACAGATTCGCAACCTGTGGGGCCATCTCAGCCTTACCATCCAGTGCCACGGAAGAGGTTCTGGAACACGTTCTGCCGAGACTGTGGCCGCAAGGGTCACATGTCTGCCAACTACGGAGGGTGCGCGAACCACAATATTCCGGCCATCGCAATGGCCGTCACCAATCCTTCTTCTCTAGGACCCCCAGCTAAGGGCCCTATAACCGTCGCACTCCTCCAAAGTCATCATCAGCCAAGCCATGTCAGAGCCTACGACGACTCTGGCGCTCAAATCTCCCTGATACGGGAAGACCGTGTCCCCCGAGGGGCTAACATTGATAGACGTCAGTTAATCACAGCGAAGGTATCAAACCATATTAAATTGATCCTTCCGACCGTCCAATTGAGGGTCACCAGACCTAACTTCTCCAGAGTTTGTACCCTTGCAGTTGCAAGCTACATTCCAGGAGGTTACAACCTCCTCCTAGGGCAAGACATGAAGTCTCCCTCGCATTCCAAAAAGCCTAGGGGTCCTACCCCACCCCACAACAAATCACTCCAAAGCAAGGAGTCATCGAAATTCTACTTCCTCTAGGAAGTATGTCCACCAACAGCTCCCCCGTTACCAAGGAGGGAGATTGACCATTCGCAGTTTCCGTTGTAAAACCTGTAAACGTAATAGGGCACTCTACTAATTGGCCTAGGTGCCCTAGCAAACTACCAGCAGCGGACACTGTCCATTTTCCACAAGGCCTAGCCTTCAACAAGAGACAGGAGCCTCTGTCTCCCATTCCAAGGGCACGCTGAGAGGTATTGCACCTCCAGTACCCGCCACAGGTCCAGTCGACCTCAACTCTCTGCCAGTGCCACTTGGCAGCATGAGCAGTGCCAAGCTCCGTCCAGCCTGGACGTAGAGCCACCACCGAACTTGACCTCTGCGCCTGGCCCGAGCTAGCGCCGGCGCCTAACCTTATCAAGGATCCTCCTACAGGAGATCCTCCAACAGGCATGGAGCTTACCACAGCCCATGGCCAATCACTAGTTCCTTCTTCTTCATCCTTACTCTGTCGCCCGAGGATGAACCTCCGGCAGACCTTACCTTGTACCTCCTCTGGGGAAAACCAGGAACTGCCCGAACCAGGAGTCAGCCTGGAGTTTTCCCCTCACGACGGTTGTCGCAGCAGCCGGAGTGAGGGCCTCCCTGCAGTAGGTTCCACCTCTACGACGGTTGCTACAGAGACCGAAGTAGGGTGTTCTCCTGAAATCTTTCAGGCTAGCCGCTTGCCTCTGCTCCTGCCGGCATTTCTGGCCTTTCCCAGAGTCGGTGCCTCCGTCTACTCCAAGGACTGGTATAGCCAGGTCCTGGAGGAATAAGAAGAAGAAGAAAGAAGAAGGGGACGTCATTAACATACTAACAAAAGAGCCACATGCTCTCCTTGACACCTGTGCCCGAGGTACAGTGTCGCATTCAATTGCAGAGTGATCCTGGCACCTACCCAGAGAAGGTAGCCAGCCCGATCCCTGCCAGTAGCACTAACCCTCTAACCCCTAGCCATTGTAATACTAACCTCACTTAAATATAATTACCTCATTGCATTTCCCTCCTGGTAAATTAACCACTCATCATCCCCACGCATCATTACCTCTCATTATGTATTTTAACAGTTCCGTCGATGAACTACTGCGTGTGCGTACCACACTCTGGAATGATTGCGTCTTCATTAACTGTATTGAGTAGGTTAGGCTAATGATTTAGTACCAGGGCATTAGGTTAGTAGCAAGTAGAATTTTCAAGTAACCTTATCTAGGGGTAGAGTAGACTGTCGTCACAAGACAACCCGTAGTTATTAATAGGCTAGACTACATCACTAAAATTAAGTTAGTACACTTAGCATCTTTGCCTATAAGTTAGGTTAGGCCACTGTAGTTAGCTGTATCGCTGCTCAAAAACTTCAAGTTGGAGTAGGGAGAACGGGGTAGTCGAGACGATCAATTTATTAAGCCAAGACCTTCACACCCGAAAGGGAGTGAATGCCTTCTTAACAGGGGGAGCTGTGACATTTATAGATCGTTTTTTTTTTTTTTTTCGTTCTACCCGCAAATTAATTAATTAATTCCGATGTTGGAAAAAAACAAAACGGCAGCCATTTCTTTAGAATATCAGCTGATTTTTGAGTAACCGCTGGGCCAAAAACCCAAAACCCGCCAGCTAGAGATAGGAAGTTCCCCAGTTGGGGGAAAAGAGTTCTTTTATCTACTTTTGCTGTAGGGACGTATCTCAAAAAGGGAAGGGTGTAGGCAGATTGGTACTTCTTAGACCTATACCTTAAGCTCTCTTTCCTGTGACCCCTCTGCTGGCTGTATGCTTGTTTTCCAGGATTTGCCTTGATCGTGGGGGTTAAGCTGACCTCCAACCCCCAAGCAACCCAACTGAAATTCTGTCTCAGTTCGGCTGCGAGACGTGATCTCGGACAGAGGTCAAATTACCTGCCTTCCTTTAGGCCTACCCAGGGCGTGAGTGGCGCGCCGATGGACCCAGGCCTCAGACAAAGGGTCCCCCATACTTTCCTACAAAGAGCCACATTTTCTTCAAAGGTCCACACTGAACACGACATCCAGGTACGTCTTGTGGAACAGCATATTGCCAGTCTCTCCCAACCTATTATCATTGTGATCCTCACTCTCCCAATTCAATTTCCAGCAACAAAAGGAATTCATCCCTTTGTTCCCTCTCACTGCTTCATGGCCGCATGCTTCCCCTTGTGTGATCGTCAGACCAATGGAGTCATTGCATACTTCAGTGAAACCATTAAAAGTTCCTTCTCCCCAGTATTAGAGAATTAATTAATCAAAGCAAGAAGTCATTTTTCCTTTATACTCGTTTAATCTGGAATTCTTTTCCAGATTCCATGAGTCACGTGCCGTTTTCTCTCTGCCGCAAGTGTGCATTAACCCAAGTGAATGAAAATCAGCTGAATTGAATGAGACTATAAGCCCCAACGTGGGGGCCAATATCATTTAACTTTTCTCCAGGCCAGCCACGGGCCTTTTTGTAAATAATAGTTTTAAAGTAACGAGCTGAGTTTTTCTGGCGACCTTCCCTCTAAAGTATTCATTAATAAACTATCAGTTTACGGTTAAGTTAAAGCAATTCCCTCTTGAAATCCCTCAATCATTTCTGTTTTTTACGTATCTAGCTTCTTCTCAAGGCCCTATCTACGTAACAATATATATATATATATATATATATATATATATATATATATATATATATATATATATTATATATATATAGTGTTCAGAGTGAGAGAGAGAGAGAAAACTAAAACAAATAATGACATTTAAACATCAACGACGTCAACACAGAGACGATGATTAGACGTCCTGCGAGATCTAGGAGGTATTAGGGGTAGATCCTCCCTGCTTCCTCCTCTAGCCTATAGGATACACGGCAAGGGCGAAAACACCTTTACCTGAGGACACACAGCTCAAGGATTTTAGGACGCCTGAGGATCTCGGACGTTCCACAATAACACAAGAGGCGCCGAGGAACACGGCGAGAGGATTAGGCCAGTAGCGGAGTCTTAATTGCTTTCTTTGCAAGACGAGGTTCAAGGCTGGTAGTCTACATCCCAAGATAAACTCTATATCTGTCGTAGCCTGAAAAAGAAACTAGTAAAAAACACTTCGGTGCAATCGAGTTTTCTGTACAGCCGCTGCAACGTATAATCCAGACCACAGAAAATAAATCTATCTTTTGGTGGTCTTGGTATAACCTCGGCCCACGAAACTTTAACCACGGTCCGGTGGTTTGTTTGTTTGTTTGAATGGTGTTTGGCGTTACATGGAACCAGTGGTTATTCAGGAACGGGACCAACGGCTTTAAGTGACTTCCGAACCACGTCGAGAGTGGTGGCCTATCCTATATCGTCGCCAGAAGCACGATTATAACTAACTTTAACCTTTTTTATCTGTCTGCACTTTTTTCTGTCATCCGCCAGGTCTTAAAAACTAATGAGTCTATAAAGCTGAAATTTGGTAAGGTTGATGATTTGTAAGGTGGAGGATCAACGTACCAATTTGCAGCCCTCTAGCCTCAGTAGGTTTTAAGATCTGCGGGCGAACAGACATAGCGCGGAAGGCAAAAAGTGCGGACGGCCAAAAGCGCGGACGGCAAAAACTGCGGACGTCAAAAAGCGCAGACGGCAAAAACTGCGGACGTCAAAAAGCGCGGACGTCAAAAAAGTGCGATCGTCAAAAACGCGCGGGACGGCAAAAACTGCGGACGTCAAAAAGCGCGGACGGCAAAAAGCGCGGACGTCAAAAAGTGCGAACGTCAAAGAGCGCGGACGTCAAAAAGCGCGGACGGACAGACAATGCCGGCACAAGTTTTCTTTCACAGAAAACTAAATTAAACAGAATTAAGCTCCATACAATTGCGTCTGCTCTTTGAAAAATTAGAGTAGCTACTAGATTAATTCTATTGTGCGAAAGGAACACAATGACTGTAGTAGTCTACGAGAATCTGTTTATTCTAAAAAAGATCAACATTACCAGTCCTGAATTGGGTTGTTATTCAAACTGGAACAGAATTGCCTCGCTAAGGTCTATTGTTATTTGAAAATCAAAGGAAAATACTCCTATAAGTGTTACGTTTGTTAACTGCGTTTAATATATATATATATATATATATATATATATATATATATATATATATATATATATATATATATATATATATATATATAAGCAGGACAGGATAGCCAGAAGGACGTGGTAATATTCCAGACATTATTTATTTCTTTAAAAATTAAACAAGGGCACAGCCGAGCTTTCGGGAATACATTGTTTTTCCCATCATCAGGGTCACTTATCTATAAAATGATACAAAAAAAAGAAACATTAAGAACTGTACTGATTAAGTATATCTAAAAACATTACAATACTTTAAAATACATAACAGTAAAAAAGGAACTTAAAAAAACTAAGTTAAACGCAAAACAAAAGAGCAATGACAAGTTTAAAAGAGATTACGTAAAAGTAGAAAATATAACTGAGAGCGAAAAATAAATACATGAATATTCAGAGTAAAAAAAAAATAATAATGATACTGTAGTACAAAATATTGGAGAACCTACTGTTCATGTCGTAATCAAATGACAACTGGGAGAGTTAGAAAACTGCGAATGAAATGAGCAGAAGTGGTGTGGGTAAAAGAGAGAGCGAGAGAGAGGGAGGGAGAAAAACAAACAAACAAACAAACAAACAAACAAGCAAATTATGCAATGAACAAAGGAACAGAGGTGGTTTGGTTATTGAGTGTTGGAGATTGTTGTTTAATATGGAGGGACTCTAAAAAGGGAAGTGAATGGCTGTTTTTTGTTTTTCCGAGTATTTCAAAATCGCTGTACTGTATGTGATGGTGACAGGATATGGCATGAAGTCTAATTGCACTATTTTCTTTTTTGCTTAAAGGTAAGCCTGTACGATGGCTGACACCCCTATGAGAGTCGATGCGCACCTTAAGTAGGCGTTTAGAACATCCCACATAAGTCCCAAAATTACATTTTGGGCAATTAAACTTATAAACAGTGCAGGTACGCATCAACTCCGGGAGGGTGTCTTTAAAGTGAAACAGTCTTATAATTGTTAGCGGGTTATTAAAAATAAATCTGAACTCAACATAAGGGTATAGATGGCTCAAGAATGATAATAATTTACGTTTGAGTGCGCCAGAATTATTAGTGAATGGTAGTGGAACATACACTATCTTTTTGGGAACGGTGCAGACCACACTTTTTGGCTTAAAAATATTGTCTAAAAATTCTTTAAGGATTTTATTGAACATGTTCAGGGGATAGCAATTGTTCTTAAAATAAGTTTCTAAAAACCTAACTTCCAGGTGAAAGTTATTCTAGTTGGAGCAAAGGGAAAAGGCTCGATGAATGAGTGTTTTACATGAATTAACCTTGAAAGCAAGGGGACTGTGACTAAAAAAGTTTAACCCAACTCTCCCAGGTGTCATTTGACTACGACATGAACAGTAGGTTCTCCAATATTTTGTACTACAGTATCATTATTTTTTTTACTCTGAATATTCATGTATTTATTTTTCGCTCTCAGTATATTTCTACATTTTACGTAATCTCTTTTAACTTTTCATTGCTCTTTTATGGTTTGCGTTTAACTTAGTTTTTATGTTCCTTTTTTACTGTGCTATGTATTTTAAAGTATTGTAATGTTTTTAGATATACTTAATCAGTACAATTCTTAATATTTCTTTTTTTGTATCATTTTATAGATAAGTGACCCTGATGATGGGAAAAACAATGTATTCCCGAAAGCTCGGCTGTGCCCTTGTTTAATTTTAAAGAAATAATAATGTCTGGAATATTACCACGTCTTCTGGCTATCCTGTTCCTGCTTAAATTAAAGTTTTCTAGAAACGACAAACAAACTCAGCTTAGAATTATATATATATATATATATATATATATATATATATATATTATTACTTATTATTATATGTTGCTACTTTCAATACGCATATATCCCCTCTTTGTATAAAATGTTAGAATAGAGTTTTGCAACATTTTTCAGATTCCTTAGCCAGTTAGAGTTAGGATATCTTAAAATGTGTGTTCAGATTTCGCATAACATAATGTAAAAGAATATATAACATAGAAGGTAAAGAAAGAGAGAGATTATCTTTGTCCGTTCAGAGCTAGAGTTGTTTCAGTAACTTTTCATCGCCTCGAGATTAGGGAGCTCGAGTCTCCGTGTTGTTTTTAAAAACATGTCAATCATCTTGCTCGCTCTAGTCTGTTTCGGTCGAGTACGTGTCTTTGTTGAGCAGACCGGTTTCTTACGCGTACCTCTTTGACGAAACCATGTGCAGATTTCACAGTTTTCTGTAAAGTTACGTTACTATTTAGAAACTTCTAGAAAGAATTGCATCATCTTTCTCATTGCCAAAAACGTTTTGTGCCAGATCCACTGCCCAGCTCTTGTGTGAAATGAAAGCAGCATTATAGACTTGGGATTCCTGGCGTTCAGATCTCTCTCTCTCTCTCTCTCTCTCTCTCTCTCTCTCTCTCTCTCTCTCTCTCTCTCACGCCACTTTTGAGTTCATATCAACGTAAAGTAAAAGATTTACACTTAGACAATGGTCACTCATATCTTGTAGATTTCAGACTTGATATTTCTTAGAGTTTATTTAGTATATTTAGTGCTGTTTGTGGAATCTGAACAAACATTGTAAAGTGTGTAACGGCGCCTATTTTTGAGAAATATTGTGAATTGTGGTGAATTTTTTTAACAAGCTGCAGCAGAAAGAAAGAAATTGGTATACCAAGAAGGTAAAGTCTGGTATATTTTTATTAGCTGCAACTAATAACTAATAGATACAGTGGTTTGGTAACAATTTAAACTAATATTTACATTGGCTGAGAAACAATTTACATTTTTACACTTTGCAAATTTTTGTGTTTTGTTTGTTTCATTTGAAGTGCATTTATCCATTTTCTTATTGAAGTTTATTTTTGGTGCATTTATCCATTTTCTTATTGAAGTGTGTCTTTTTATTTTATATTCTGTGAGAGTAGTACTTTTTGCAATTTTGGTATTTTCCACACTTTTCTGTGTTTTCATTTGCATTCACAATTTAATTAACTTAGTTATTTTCATTACTTAATCGTTGCACATTTAATTGAATTTAACACTTGTGAATTAATTTGCATTTACTTAGAATTCTTTTCAAGTTTTATTGTTGTTTAGCACTTGTGAATTAATTTCCAAATGTTAAGTATTGCCTAACACTTTTGAATTTTGATTGAATTAATTTTCTTGAATTTTGTGATAACTTCATTTTGATTTAATTTACTTAATTGATTCAAGAATTAATTAAATTTTGCTTTGTTTTCAAGTAACAGTAATTTTCCCTGATATTGTGAATTTCACTTATAAATTTTGAGTTTAATAATAAATTTTTGTATCCAAAATTTTTATAAGTGTTTCTTTTCTATACCAGTATATAAATATACTTATAGTTAGTTTAGGTAGAAACATAGAGTGGTAATTGATCTGTTTTCCTTCAATTTACTTGAAGTGACTTAGAACCAGGGAAGTACTTAGACTTCTGAAATCAGGGAGATACTTAGACTTTTAAAGTTGTTGATGGAGTGATCCCCTTTAATTAATTTAATTATTTACGAGACTACCTCACACCTGTTTTGATGAACTCAGTCTGATTTTCTGCAATACTGGTAAGTTGTTTAAGGGATCACTGTTGCCTTTAGAGTATTCAGTCGTTTAGTACCTGTGATGAAGGTTCGGGTGTCTGGCTGTTGTGAGGTAACAATTAACGAATGGTAATTGTAGTAACCAGATACTTGGCACTTCGTCACAATATATATGTATGTATGTATGTATGTATGTATGTATGTATGTATGTATGTATGTATGTATGTATATATATATATATATATATATGTGTGTGTGTGTGTGTGTATGTATGTAATATATGAATATATATTAAATTTCTGCCTTTCATTTGTAAGACCTGGGTTCGATCTCGATGAAAGTCAGAAATGCATTTGATTACCATGTGTGTATGTGGGTGTGGGGTGTGTTTGTGTGTGTGTGTGTGGTGTGTAATTAATAATCATATAATATATATATTTTATATATAATATAATTAATAATATAATATAGTTAATAATATAAAACATAACATAATATACACACATATACATATATATATAATAAAGTAAAAATTAAAAGTTTTACACTCCATACCCGACGTACTCCTAAATTCACCCGACTCTTTTGCTAATTAAACTAAGCGTCCCTATTCTTGAATTCACTAATTCAATTGATCCTTTAAAAAGCGCGAACGAAACTACCCTGCAAGATAAAATCAACTTCTCTATTCTTAAATTCTCTAAATTCTATATATCGCGTCTTAATTCACACGAATAGTTTGTTAATCAAATTCAGTCAATGTATTCCTTACCAAAGTTAATTCTTTCAAGGTCTTTTCAAAATCTTTCAAAGTCTTTTTAAAGTCTTTCAGTCTTTCAAAGTCTGAAATAAGTTTTTCAAAGTCTTTCAGTCTTTCATTGTTTGTCAATCTTTCAAAGTCTGAAAAATGATTTTCAAAGTCTTTTCAATGTCTTTCAGTCTTTCAAAGTCCAAAAAAGTCTTTCAAAGTCTGTCAATCTTTCAAAGTCTGAAAAATTATTTTCAAAGTCTTTTCAGTGTCTTTCAGTCTTTCAAAGGCCAAAAAAAGTCTTTCAAGTCTTCGAAACTCTTTTCAAAGCCTTTTCAGAATCTTTGAACGTCTCCCAATGTCTTTCAAAGACTTCAAAATATTTCAAAATCTTTACAAAGTCCTCGATGGCCAATTCAACACTCCCCTTCTTCCCTTCTCTATTCTATCTATTAGTTCTTCAGTCACAAAAATTGTTGTGCCAACTAAATCCAAATAGTCCTCTTCGGAACTTCCATCCATACACTCCCATCAAAATTTAATCTCTATTTCCAAATACTCAAAAACCTGCAATCTTGTATAAAGACAAAAACAAATTACATGAAAATAAAAAAAAATCAATATTCTACTAATCGTAAAATTATATAGAGACTGACTGATTGATTTATATAGTTACTGAAGTTGCTGGCATTGCAATATTCAGGTTACTGACGCCGTGGTGAAAAGGGTTTCCACTGTATTCTATAAATACAAAATACATGAATGGGAGTCGTTCCTCATTTTTACCCAGGCGTTTTCATCCATCTCTTTCGTCCCTCCACTCAATCTTGTGCAGACTCCCATTTCCTTTCAACTATTCATCACGGCTTCGGGCCACAGCTACCCTCTCTCTCTCTCTCTCTCTCTCTCTCTCTCTCTCTCTCTCTCTCTCTCTCTCTCTCTCCCAAGGCGACTCGGTAACCAGTTTTAGAGGTACCATCATAAATTAGTTATGGAAACTTTACAATCTCATAATTCTCCATCATCTTCATCATCCATTTCTCCAGAATTATCATTTTATTTTTATCAAAAGTCACAATTTTCTCCGTAAAAGGAAATGGAAGACGCTACGGTTACAAAAGGGTACAAAAGAATCATCTGTTCGATTCAAGGCAAGGACGGAGCAGTCTGAGCCTTGTGGATTCACTGTGACTAACTGTTGACCTTAGCAAAGCATAGTACATGGTCGTCACCTGGCTGTGGTGACCTTACAGACCTTACAGACCTTACATCTTCTTCGGGTTGCCCCAGGTCCCTCAGTATGAGGCACCTCTAATGTCTACCAAAGAGCTGCTAGTACATCTTCCGGTATATTTTGCATCTTCCAATCTTGGATGGTCTGGGATGCAGCTTAGATATTTGTCGAGCTTATTCTTAAACACACATTGCTTAACAACTCCACTCCTGTTATATTCCTCAGATGAGCTGGCAACGCATTGAATAGACGCTGCATTATCGATGCTGGTGTATAGTGGATTAATGTCCTGTGTGCTTTCCTTATTTTTCCTGGTATAGTTTTGGGCACTATTAATCTACCTCTCCTTGCTCTTTCTGATATTTTTAGCTCCATGATGTTTTCAGCTATTCTTTCTATCTGTTTCCATGCCTGAATTATCATGTAGCGTTCTCTCCTTTCTAGACTATATAATTTTTAAGGATTGTATCTTTCGCAGTAGTCAAGGTCCTTAACTTCTTCTATTTCAGCTGTAAAGGACCTTTGTACACTCTCTATTTGTGCAATATCCTTTTGATAGTGTGGGTACCATATCATATTGCAATATTCAAGTGGACTACGAACATATGTTTTATAAAGCATAATCATGTGTTCAGCTTTTCTTGTTTTGAAGTGCCGTAACAATATTCCCATTTTTGCTTTACATTTTGCCAATAGAATTGCTATTTGATCATTGCATAACATGTTCCTATTCATCATCACACCAAGGTCTTTAACTGCTTCCTTATTTGTGATTGTCTCATTATTAGGTCCCCTATATGCATATAGCTTTCCTTCTCTGTCTCCATAGTTTATTGATTCAAATTTATCAGAGTTAAATACCATCCTATTTACCTCTGCCCAATCATATACTATGTTAAGGTCTCTTTGTAGAGCGTTCTTATCTTCATCACAAGTAATTTCTCTACTTATTCTTGTGTCATCGGCGAAACTACTCACTACTGAGTCCTTAACATTACTGTCTATGTCTGCAATCAATATAATAAACAGTAATGCAGCTAACACTGTACCTTGTGGCACACCAGAAATTACCTTAGCTTCATCCGATTTCTCATCGTTTGCAATAACTATCTGTTTTCTGTTGTGTAAAAATTCTTTTAACCATCTTCCTACTTTATCCACTATATTATGTTTTCTAATTTTCTACGCTAATATATTATGGTCTACCTTGTCAAAAGCTTTTGCAAAGTCTAGATAAACCACATCTGTTTCATTTCCACTTTTCATATTTTTGTATATGTTTTCACGGTGGACTAACAGTTGGGTTTGTGCACTTTTTCCGGGTACGAAACCATGTTGTCCTATATTATGCAGATTATTTTTTATTAAATGTTTCATAATATTTTTCTTCATTACCCTTTCATACACTTTCATAATATGTGATGTTAGACTCACAGGCCTATAATTACTTGCCTCTAGTCTTGATCCACTTTTGAATGTGGGGGTAATATATGCTAATTTGTGCTCATCATAAATCGTGCCTGTATCTACATTTTGTCTTAATAATATTGCAAGTGGCTTTGCGATAGAATGAACTACTTTCTTTAACAAAATAGCAGGAACTCCATCAGGCCCTGCTGCAGCTCCATTTTTAATTTCATTAATAGCCTGCACAATATCAGCTTCATTAATATCTATGTCAGCTAAATATTCACTAATTTTGTCCCTTACTTCTATATCATTATCTTCATTATCTATTCTAGGGGTGAATTCTCTCTTATATCGTTCTGCCAATATGTTGCAAATTTCCTTTTTTTCATTCGTTAATCTCCCTTCAATTCTTAGAGGGCCTATTTCTATTCTTCTTTTATTCATCTTTTTCGCGTATGAGTATAATAGTTTGGGGTTTTGCTTGATATTTATTAGGGTTTTTTCTTCCAAGTCCCGTTTTTTATTTTCTTTTGATTGGTAGAGAGAGAGAGAGAGAGAGAGAGAGAGAGAGAGAGAGAGAGAGAGAGAGAGAGAGAGAGAGAGAGAATACCAGATTAGGGAGATCAGCACGATCAGCACACAGCAAAATAAGCAAGAGGCCATCAGGACAGGTAAGGATACCATTTATCACTCTGACCAAACCACAGGTGGTGGTGAAAAAATAGGAAGGGGGTGGGGGGGCCATCCGTCCGTAAAACATCTTCCAACACCAATTAGGAATTTGTTTCAGGTGATCAGAAATTAATTTCTTGATATAATGTAATTCGGATCCCACAATAAGCTGTAGGTCCCGGCGTTGCAACGCAACCAGTTGGCTCCTAGCCACGTCAAAGAAATCTAATCCTTCGGGCCAGCCCTAGGAGAGCTGTTGATCAGCTCAGTGGTCTGGTTAAACTAAGATATAACTAACACCAATTAGGAAATGAGCCGTTCAAAACAGAAATAGCTATACAAAGCTTAAAAAAATTTATAAAAAACAGCGATCCCGACTTGGGATTAAGCTGTGAATAAGAAGAAGAAGACATTCTCCTTCCCACTTGGCTTCGTAGTTTAACAGATGGCACGTCCAGTTCATTACTGACGACTAATTGTCGAACCCCAAACTCTAACCACCAATTTAGCATAAGAGACGAAGGTCTGGTTCATGACTGGTTTCCGTAACTAACCTCGGAAGGCAGAAAAATTTACCAATTCTCCCAACAGACCTAAGACATCCTGCCCAAGCGGTAACTGGGTTACAATTAGGACCCTATCGACGCCCTTTGACAATTCGCACGACCTAACAAGCCGGCGACGGGTTGACTCCTTCCATATACACAAAAATGTCACCAATTCCCAACCTTTACCATTCCAATTTACGAAGAAAATATTCCCCTTTTTCCAGCTTCTGTTGGACCAGCAAGATCCAGCGCCATTGAAGCTTCCCGATATACATCGCTTTCTCGGAGAAATTCTCTGGAGGAAAATTTTATATTCAAAAACTTCTCGATACGCGACGCCATAGAAGCCTTTTCCCCCACTCTTTTTTAAAAAAGAAAATTTCATCTACTGCGACGTAAAGATGCCCTTTTTTTTGGGGGGGGGGGAGGGTGGATCTTTTTTGGGGGGTGGAGCGGGGTAGGGGTACGGGAGGTGAAGGGACATTCAGCCTCTGGCGACCAAACTCTTTTTTTTTTTTTTTTTTTTTTTTTGCGCACGCGCGGAATCTGACCTAGTATGCTCTAACAACTTATTCAGTTACCCTGCTATTCTGAAAGGTGCTGGAGAGAGAGAGAGAGAGAGAGAGAGAGAGAGAGAGAGAGAGAAACTGCGTAGTTTATGACCAAGTCAGTGAAACTGCGGATAAACATATATAGAATATTTTCGTCACGACCGCCGTAGGAGAAATGCCTCGATAGTTACCACGTTCAATTAGGGTCAACTATCTTTGCTGTGACTTCCAACTCTCAAAGACAGGCGCCGTAAGAGGGTAGCGCCGTCAGCACACCTGTTGCGGCGCAATGTAGGCATTAGGTTCTTTGCAGCGTCCCTTCGGCCCCTAGCTGCAACCCCTTTCGTTTCTTTTACTGTACCTCCTTTCATATTTTCTTTCTGCCATCTCAGTGGTGATTCTATCACAGCCTGGTTCTTTCTATCTAAGTTTTTTAATCAGTGATTCCACTTTAAAAAATAATAGTGGCACTGTTATTAAGACCAATTATTCCACTTTAAAAAGTAAGACCAATTATTCCACTTAAAAAAAGTAATAGTAGCAATATTATTAAGTCCACTTATTCCACTTAAAAAATAATAGTATTATTTAGATCAATTATTCTACTTCAAAACACAATATTAGCAATATCTTTAAAATTAGTGATTCGGCTTCAATAACTATAGTAACAATATTATTAAGATAAATTATTCCACTTCAAAAAATAATAGTAACAACATCATGTAGATCGATGATTCCACATCATAAACAACAGCAGCAATATCACTAAGATCAATTATTCCATTTAAAAAATAATCGTGAAGTTGTCATTAAGATCAGTAACAATAAAAAAAAAAGTATAAAATGCTTCGAGGTTTCTTCGGCGCATTCGAGTTTTCTGTACATCCGCTTAGAGAAAATCTAGGCCACTGAAGATATAGATCTATCTTTCGGTGGTCTCGGTATAATGCAGTACAAGTCCCGGCCTATGAAACTTTAAACACGTCCCGGTGGTGGCCTGTCCTTATGGCGTTGAAAGATGCACGATCATGCCTAACTTTAACACTAAATAAAATAAAGACTGCTGAGGCTAGAGAGCGGAAATTTGGTATGTTTGATGATTGGAGGGTGGGTGATCAACGTTCCAATTTGCAGCTCTCTAGCCTCAGTAGTCTTTAAGATACCTGAAAAAGTGTGGACGGACGGACAAAGCCATCTAAATCATTTTCTTTTACAGAAAACTGAACACGAACCGCGCTAGATGCCTTCCTCCTACCAGTTACCCTACCCTCAAGTCCTGTCGTCAAGTCCTCCTCTAAGTCACTCGCCCATTCTTAAGAACTCGAGAGCACATTGTCACGCAAACACGAGTATTTGCTTAACAAAGACATACAACTTCGCTTTCAAGTATGAGGTATTTGCTGAAAAACTTATTTTCGAGTATTTGTTTAAATAAAATCAGAAATTCTTCTATCCGAGTATATGTATAAGAAGGGTCGGAGTCCCTCGCTTTCGAGTATTTGTTTAAAAATGACAAAAATAATGTTTCTATGTTTCTTTTTCTTTCCTTTTAAGAAATCTTTTTTTTTCTTCTCCGGTAAATAAAAATTTATGAGCTCCACTGGTCGAGAGTATCAGATACGAATAAAATATTCCATGTAAATAAATAATCTGGATGTGATAAACGCATCCAATTCGTTTCAAATATATAGATAAATACGTGTTCTATATATATATATTATATATATATATATATATATATATATATATATATATATATATATATATAATTAATTAATTATATAATTACATATATATATCTATAAATCTTTATCACACGCACACTGCCTTTTAACATTCACAAACATTCAGCTGCAAATGTAGTTTAACATCCATGAGCTCTACCTCGTGAATTGAACATTAAACATTTGTAGCTTAATGTTTGATATATATATATATATATATATATATATATACTATATATATTAATATATATATAAATATATATCCTTTAAAGGCGTACAATATTGACCAAACGCTACCAACGCAAATGAACTCTCTCTCTCTCTCTCTCTCTCTCTCTCCTCTCTCCTCTCTCTCTCTCTCTCTCTCTCTCTCTCTCTCTCCTTTAAAGCAAATAAAAAAATGAGAGTACCTCTGAATAAAGAGCCTCATTTATTAGTTATAAGCTGTTCAAAGAAACTAGTCATTTATTCAGCGCGTGTAACTAATGAAAGGAATACCATTAATCAAAAGTTTGTAGAGAGCGGTGCGGCATTTCGTCTGTTTGTTTGTGTGTTTGTTTGTTCCATGATAAATATGGGAGCATTTTCCATCGCTTTCCATTCCAGAAAATGAATAAGATATCACTGCCAGTTTCCCCTAGAATAAATAAGATTTCATGCAGTTGTTTATTCTGTGATTAAATATATGGGGGAGGGGGGTTGCTTCCCATCGCTTTTCATTCCAATTCAATCTGTTTTAATTTCCAGTTTATTTTAGAATTAATCAGATTTCGTTCCAGAAAATGAATTAAGATATCACTGGACAGTTTCCCCTAAAATAAATTAAGATTTCTGGCAGTTGTTTATTCTGTGAATTAAATATGTGGGGGGGGGGGGGGTTTTGGCTTCCCATCGCTTTTTTCAAGTCAAACAATCAGTTTTATTTCCAGTTTTATTCTAGAAATAATCAGATTTCGTTCCAAAAATGAATAAGATATCACTGCCGGTTTATTCTGGAATAAATAAGATTTCATGCGTTTGTTGTTTATACTGTGATTAAATATATGGGGGAGGGGGTCGTTTCCCATCTCTTTTCATCCCAGTTTAATCTGTATTAATTTCCAATTTATTCTAGAATAAATCAAATTTCGTGCGTTTGCTGCATGTCAGATATCACCGCCGTTTCATTCAAAAATCAATCTGATTTCATTACTTGATTATTCATGCAAAAAGCAAAAACAGGTCTGTTTATTCCAAAATACTACTGTGTAAAAAAAATATAAGGTTTTATGTTTAATCCTAAATACTTGTTGCTTTATACAAACAAAATCGTGTTCTCTATTTATTCCAAAATATTTCAATTCTATACTGTTTAATCTAAAATAGTGATTTTTCTGAGAACTCAGAATGAGAATGACGTACTAATTACCCCACCCCCCAAAAAAATTAGTTTCAGTTTATTACTAGATAAATCTAATTCCTTATCAATTTAGATAAATCCCACTTTACTGAAGAGTAATATTGTCAGACTCAATAGTCAATTACTAAGAGCCAAACTAAATTTCCTCTATTAATTAAAAAAATAGCATAAATTATATACAGTTTATTCCAAACTTTTAGGTTTTTCCCATTTCTGTTAAATCAAGACAAGTCATATCTATCTTATGTACTGATTTTCGTAAAATCGAGGACTTTTCCAGCAGCCGTTAATTCCATGCTATATAATTTCATAAAATACTTACAAATTGTTCAAAGGCAAAAAATCACTACTATTTGGTTCTTATTTACTGTTAAGGCAATTTAAAAATAATTTTCCTCGAAGTTAACCAGATTAAATTCAATGAAAAATTCTCTCCGTTTTGTTCAGAATTCGTATTTTTTTAAAAATAAATAAAAATAAAAAAAGTTGTAGAGAAAATTCCATTAAAAGATATTTAAATCTATTCCGCAAACATAGTAACACATTAAAGCAAATTTACTTTCACGTTCAATTAACGGCGTAGGCAACTCTTTATTAACGTACCTGCAGTTTTACTTCTATTAAACCAAATGGCACGATTCAGAATTATTTTCCATTTCTATATTCTCTCGTCAACAAAAAAAAGAAAAAAAAAAAGCTTCCTTTAACTACCAATTTACCTTTTGTATAAAATGCAAAAGTTAACACATTTCTCTCTCTTTCCCTCCCTCTCAACAGACACAGCAAAAGAATAATTCTTTACATTCTATATAAAATACAAAATTTAATACATTTCTCTCTCTCTCTCTCTCAACAGACCACACAAAAAGAACAATTCTTTACTTTCTACATAAAATGCAAGTCAATACGTTGCTTCGCTCTCTCTCTCTCTCTCTCTCTCTCTCTCTCTCTCTCTCTCTCTCTCTCTCTCTCTCTCTCTCAACAAGCGAAGGAACCTTCGTATACCAGGCACCTGGCCATGCAATAAGATGTCCTCAGGCACTACAAAAGATGTAATTAATTGGGAGGATATTTATTTGACGGAAAAAATAGACACGTTTGAAAAATCATTTATCACGAAAAGGAACCAGTTATTCCAGAAAACTATAATGACACCAAATTAACAAATGGGCCGAGCCAAATGGAGTAAATGAGGTCTAACAGAACGACCTAAAAAAAAAAAAACTAAGAAAACAAAATTAATGTTGATACCTCCTCCCGGCAACCTGCAGGACCAGGAGCCCTTGATCAAAGGGATTGGAGCACACAAATCTAGAGGGCTCTCTCAACCTTCTTCAGGAATATATATATATATATATAGTATATATATATATATATATATTATATATATATATATATATATATATATATATATATATATGTATATATATATATGTATATATATATATATATAAATATATATACATACATATACACTATATGATATATATATATATATATATATATATATATATATATATATATATACATATATAAATGCATATGAAACATTGAAAATGTTTGCATGCATAGTTCATATATATATATATATATATATATATATATATATATATATATATACCATATATATATATATATATATATGTATGTATGTATGTATGATTACAGATATATTTTCAAATCAATCTTGATAAAAAAAATCCAATGTATCTACATTATTTCTTCTCTTCTCTCCTCCTCACTCTCTCTCTCTCTCACACAGCAGGTAATGTAGTATCTTCATTAATTCATCAATCATTCGCTCTCTCTCTCTCTTCTCTCTCTTAGCCTCTCTCCTCTCTCTCTTTTCTCTCTCTCTCTCTTACGAAAATAGGAAATAAAAAAAATACAGCCATTGAGGAAAACGTATAATTACACAAACCATGAAGCACCATCTAGGCGAAACTAATATCGCTGCTCGAAGGATCCGTACTCATTCCACCCCTCAAAAGCTAAAAGCTATTACACCCTCTCCCACCCCCTCCCCCCTCGCTCTCCCTGTTCCACGGACTGCATGCCTCCCCCCGCCCCATCCCCTTCCCTGGTCCAATGCATCCATATCACCCTACCAACACCCCTTCCCGGAGCTCAGATCTCCTTATTGCCTTCATTACCATACCATCCCACCTTTCCTCCCCCCCTCCCTTCTCATGACTGAAGTGTCCCTTCCTAACCCATCCCCCTTTCTCTCTCCCCCTCCCCCAGAACCCCCTATATAGCCTCCACTTGATTTTACCTACCTCCTCCCCCTTTCACCTTTGCCTGGGCCTGAGTTGATTAAAGGACTGAAGGAATTGGGACTGAGGTGCAGAGAGAGAGAGAGAGAGAGAGAGAGAGAGAGAGAGAGAGAGAGAGAGAGAGAGATGCCTTCAATCTTTACATTTTCATATGATAGAGGAAGTAATTAAATCTTTTCATTTTTTGAGAGATACCAATTTACCACAAGGAGTGCTCCTTACAGAGAGAGAGAGAGAGAGAGAGAGAGAGAGAGAGGAGAGAGAGAGAGAGAGTATTCTCAAATTTCCCTTATTGTGAAGAATCAATATAAAATGAACTCAAATGATGAAGCCCTCCTTTCGGATTATATTATTATTATTATTGTTGTTGTTGTTGTTGTTGTTGTTGCTGTTGTTGTTGTTGTGAATACCTTAAATATAAAATCATTTACCAAGAGGAAAGAACATTCCATCTTCTATAAGATATATCCACTTTTTCCAAGGTACCACTTATCACTTAATAAACCCCATAAATATCTTATCTTTATCACTACAAGGCCTACAATAATAGTAGCACCAACGACGTTCGAAATATATACATACACACACACACACACACACACACACATATATATATATATATATATATATATATATATATATATATATATATGCGTGTGTGTGTGTGTATATATATATATATGTATATATGTATATATATATATGATATCATATATATATATATATATATATATATATTTATTTATTTATTTATGAACCAATGCGGAATCGAACCTAGGGTCTCCCGGACAAGAGCTTTAATAATAATAATAATAATAATAATAATAATAATAATAATAATAATAATAATAATGTTAAAAAATATCCACAATTATACATAAAAATATATTTCTATGTAAAAATATAGAATGAAGACTTTCGAACACCTGAACGATGTTCCTCATCAGTGTAACGTTAAAATGTAATGAAGAGGATAAGACCTCCCGAAGAGCATCTAAAAAGGTGGGCGGGGGGAGAAAATGACAGCCCATCATCGAAGTGCTGGTCCGTGTTAGGTAATCCCGAACTCAACAGGCAGTTGTGGCAACCTCCTCGATCTCCGAACCTGTGAAGTTGCTCCTGCTTGCACTGCATAGGTGCCATAGAGGGAAACATCCGCAGGGCGGTCGGGTATCTGGAGAGAGAGGGGAAGAGGAAAGCAGAGCATCAGGGTTCACATGGTCAACGTCAGTTTTAAAATTAAAATCTTTAAAGTATTGCCTATGATCTTCATGCACAGGGCAGCCCTTTGGTGGCTCATAGTTTTAATTTAGACCACAGAATCAATTGGGATGGTGCACAAATTATTTTTAAAAGCGACGATTCTCACGTGAGAAGATTAGTTGAAAGGCGCCGCATATAAATGATGGGAATATCTTTTTAAGATAATAAGTCGTTTCTTTACTAATGAAGACCCTTTTATAAACAGTTTCATTGCCAGGCAATACTTAAAAGATTTTAATTTTTAAAACTGACGTTGACCATGTGAAACCCTGATGCTTCTGCTTTCCTCTTCCCCTCTCTCTCCAGATACCCGACCTTCCCTGTGGATGTTTCCCAACTATGGCACCTATGCAGTGCAAGCAGGAGCAACTTCACAGGTTCGGAGATCGAGGAGGTTGGCACAACTGCCTGTTGAGTTCGGGATTACCTAACACACGGACCAGCAACATCGATGATGGCTGTTATTTTCTCCCCCGCCCACCCACCTTTTTAAATGCTCTTCGGGAGGTCTTATCCTCTTCATTACATTTTAACGTTACACTGATGAGGAACATCGTTCAGGTGTTCGAAAGTTTTTTTCTATATTTTTAGATAGAAATATATTTTTTTAATATATAATTGTGGATATTATCTAACAATTTTTCACGAAACTGTGAATTTCTTAATAATAATAATAATAATAATAATAATAATAATAAGAATAATAATAAAAATAATAATAATAATAATAATAATAATAATAATAATAATAATAATAATAATAATAATAAACAGGATAGCTGAATCATTTGAATTAATAATGTATTGAGCCTTCTTATTGATAAAAATTCACTCAATTTGGAAGACTCGATATGAAATTAAAACACCTCACTCTTGCACTTTTAATAATATAATAATAATAAACTAGATGCCGAAGCTCCAGGACTCATGCAGAAGAGCGTGCTCCTAGAAACAGCACACATAGTGAGAAAAGTGATGAAACTCCTCAGGAGGCAGGATGCAAACCCGGGCCACCCCAACACTATAAAAACAAAAAAACCACCCAGTCGAAATAGGATAATAATAATAATAATAATAATAATAATAATAATAATAATAATAATAATAATAATAATAATGGCATGAGTCTTGAAATGAGAAACAAATCCACAGTCATGTATCGATACGTACATACGTACTCATACATAAATAAATAATAATAATAATAATAATAATAATAATAATAATAATATTTAGCCGATCACACACAAAGGTAAACACGAGACACTTCCACGAACTTCTACTCCACAGAGTGACCTTTTAGCCCTGACAATCCACCTCGACATTATCCCGCCTTTATTCGAGAGGCAGAGACAAGTGCCGCTGACATCACCTTGACCCCTGACCTACCGGAGGCCTCAAAGACCTCTCCTCGGTCACTGATCCACCAACGAACCACCGACCGACCTTCTCTCGTGACCTGTTCCGACCTTGAAAAAGGCGGCGACTCGACACGCGCAAGAAAGGTCGCCGTTTCTTTGATTTTCCTTGATGGAAATTCATAGTTTTGATAATTTACTACATAAATGGCAAGAAAAATACATATATGGGACTTGTAAATAATAAAAAGACTTGTCCTGAAGGTTTATACCAGAATAACGGCAAGTATAATTTTCACTTAATAATAATAATAATAATAATAATAATAAATAATAATAATAATAATAATAATGGTGATGAGATCAGACTTGAGTAAACTGAAAGAGATGGCAGAGAAAAGGCTAAGAAGCAGAAAACAAGGGAGGAACTAACGAGAAATACAAAATACACGAGAGGGATTAAACAACACAATAGAAGATGTAAAACAGAGGCTAAGGCCAAAGCACATAAGATCCAACGGTACATGAACAGGAATAAGGGATACCAACAGAAAACAGAAAAAACTATTCGGAACCAACCAGAAATGACTATACAGCAAACTAAGAGGGGAAGACAACCACCAAGAAATTCCTGAAGCCGAACCAAGTAAGAGACTCTGGGAAAACATCTGGAGCAATCCAGATCACACAACAACAAAAATGCAACATGGCTCCAGGAAGTCAAGGCTCAAGAAACAGGGAGAATAAAACAAAGATTCACTGACATCACGACAGACACAGTCAGACACCAACTAAAGAAATGCCAACTGGAAAGCCCAGGTCCCCCGATGAAGTCCATGGATACTGGCTCAAAAACTTCAAGGCCCTACACCCACGAATAGCAACTCCAGCATTGTATCACAAATCCCACCATGCGCCCAAAATGGATGACCACAGGAAGAACATCCTTAGTCCCAGAAAGACAAGGGTAAAGGGAAATATAGCCAGCAACTACAGGCCTATCACCTGCCTACCAATAATGTGGAAGTTACTAACAGGTATCATCAGCGAAAGGATATACAATACCTGGAGGATACAAACACCATCCCCACCAACAGAAAAGGCTGCAGAAGGAAGTGTAGGGGCACAAAAGACCAGCTCTTGATCGACAAAATGGTAATGAAGAACAGTAAGAGAAGGAAAACCAAATTTAGCATGGCATGGATAGACTATAAAAAAAGCCTTCGACATGGTACCACACACAGGCTAATAGAATGTCTGAAATATTATGGGGCAGAGGAAAAACACATCAGCTTCCTCAAAAAATACAATGCGCAACTGGAATACAAATACCTACAAGCTCTGGAATAAGACTAGCAGAGGTAATATCAGGAGAGGGATCTTCCAGGGCGACTCACTGTCCCCACTACTCTTTCGTAGTAGCCATGATTCCATGACAAAAAGTACTGCAGAAGATGGATGCTGGGTACCAACTCAAGAAAAGAGGCAACAGAATTAACCATGATGTTCATGGACGACATCAAGCTGATGGTAAGAGCATCAAAGAAATAGATACCCTAATCCAGACTGTAAGGATTGTATCTGGGGACATCAGGATGGAGTTTGGAATAGAAAAATGTGCCTTAGTCAACATACAAAAGGGCAAAGTAACAAGGACTGAAGGGATAAAGCTACCAGATGGAACAACATCAAACAGATGAGAGACGGGGTACAAATACCTGGGAATAATGGAAGGAGGGGATATAAAACATCAAGAGATGAAGGACACAAACCAGGAAAGAGTATATGCAGAGACTCAAGGCGATACTCAAGTCAAAACTCAACGCCGGCAATAATGATAAAAGCCATACACATGGGCAGTGCCAGGTTAATCAGATACAGCCCATGAATAGTGGAATGGACGAAGGCAGAACTTCGCAGCATAGACCAGAAAACTAGGACACATATGACAATACACAAAGCACTACACCCAAGAGCAAATACGGACAGACTATACATAACACGAAAGGAAGGAGGGAGGGTACTACTAAGCATAGAGGACTGCGTCAACATCGAGAACAGAGCACTGGGGGCAATTAATATTGAAGACCAGTGAAGACGAGTGGCTCAAGAATGCATGAGAAGAAGGACTAATAAAAGTAGACGAAGACCCAGAAACTATACAGGAGACAGGAGAAAGACAAAGCAGAAAAAAACCCCCACAGAGGAATGGCATAAACAAAAAAAACCAAAACCCAAAAAAAAAAAAAACAACAAAAAAACCAATGCAACGAACAATACATGAGAAAGACTAAAGCACTAGCAGCGATGACACGTGGCAATGGCGTACTGAGGGGAGAGCTCAAGAAGGAAACTGAAGGAATGATAACAGCGGCACAAGATCAGGCCCTAAGAACCAGGTATGTCCAAAGAACGATAGATGGAAATAATATCAGAACAGATAGGGTGATACGTGCAATAGACCAGACATGACGTTGATTGACAAAATCAAGAAGAAAGTATCACTCATTGAAGTCGCAATACCATGGGACACCAGAGTTGAAGAGAGAGGGAAAAAATGGATAAGTATCAAGACCCGAAAATAGAAATAGAAGGAATATGGATATGCCACTGGAAATTGTACCCATAATCATAGGAACACAAGGCACGAATCCCAAGATCCCTGAAAAAAAAAGGAATCTGGAAAAACTAGAGGCTGAAGTAGACTCCAGGACTCATGCAGAAGAGGCGTGATCCTAGAAACGGCGACATATTAAGAAAAGTGATGGACTCCTAAGGAGGGCAGGATGCAACCCGGAAACCCGGACACTATAAATACCACCCAGTCGAATTAGAGGATGTGATAGAGCAAAAAAAAAAAAAAAATAATAATAATAATAATAATAATATGATTAAATAGAATATTTTCATTTCTTTGATTTTCCTTGATGGAAATTCATAGTTTTGATAATTGTAGTCTCTGTATTATTTACTAACATAAAAGACAAGAAAAATACAAATATGGACTCGTCCTGAAGGTTTATACCAGAATAAACGGACTAAGTATAATTTACACTAAATAATAATAATAAATAATAATAAATAATAATAATAATAATAATAATAATAAATTAATTATTATTATTATTATTATTATTATTAATATTATTATCATTAAATTAATGAAAGACCCGGGGTTCGATCCAGCATGATTCCTAAATTTATTTCTGTTCCACACGTGATTGCGTTGAATATTCTTCTTCTTCTTCTTCTTCTTCTTCTTCTTCTTCTTCTTCTTCTGATTCTTATTATTATTATTATTATTATTATTTATTATTTTTGTTCTAAAGGGTCCACAATAATACAAAGTGTAAAAAGTCCGTGTATAATTTTTGAAGACTTTACAGAATAAGCTTTCGAACCCTTCCCTGGGTTTCATCTTCAGTCAAAAAAAAAAAAAAAAAAAAAAAAAAAAAAAAAAAAAAAGATGAACCCAGGGAAGGGTTCGAAAGCTATCTGTAAAGTCTTCAAAAATTATACACGGACTTTTTACACTTTGTATTATTGTGGACCTTTAGAACATATATACTCTCGTGATAGAGAGTTTTCCCCCTACTAATTATTATTTTATTATTATTATTATTATTATTATTATTATTATTATTATTATTATTATTATTTGTAATAAGCAAAACTAATATTAGACACTCTCAGCATTTAAAACACATTGTAGTTCGATACACATTTTTCTGCGTATCAATGATACTCTACAGGAAACAGACTCCTGGTTCAGAATTGCCGTCGTCCAACCCGGGGACTCTCATCACTGGCCCGTATTGCAGGATGAGGACAGAAAGAACCTTAGCTCAAGAGTCGGGCCGGTACGTAATGTCCCAAGGGTAGGGACTTACCTCCTCAACCAGCTTTTAAATTACCTATGCACTAGTGAAGAAATAAAATCCGCAACGTGTACGAAATTTCAAAAATAGAAAAAAACTCTTAAATTAGGGCACCTACAAAATATAAGCATATAATAAACAAAAAGCAAAAAATGGACTGAAATAAGCTACAGCCTAAGTGTAAAAAGCCTCAAAACCGGGGAAAAATCTCTTAAATTTTGGCACCTATAAGAAATAATGATGTATAAATAGACCACAAAAAAGTGGAGGACAATTAACGATAACCTTAGTGTACGAAGCTTCAAAAAAGGGAAAACATCTCTTAAATAAGAATATAATAAAAAGAAACAAAAGTGGACGGAAAATAAGCTATAACCTAAGTGTACGAAGCTTCAATAAAGAAAAAAACTCATAAATTTGGGCACCTACAAAAAATAAGATAATAAATACCCGGAAAACTAAAAATAATTAATGAATAAATAAAGATAAAAAAGTGGACGGAAAATAAGCTACGGCCGAAGTGTACGAGGAAGTTTTAAAAAACTCTTAAATTTGGGTATCTACAAAAAAATAAGAATAGAATAAAAACAAAAAACAAAAACAAAAAAAAAACCGAAAATAAGATACAACCAAAGTATATGATGAAACTTCAAATAAGCTATACCCAAGTGTACGGAGCTTTAAAAAAGGAGAAAAAAAAAAACTCTTAAATTTGAGCACCTAAAAAAAACAAGAATATAATGAATAGATACTGAAAAAGAACGTGGGCGGAAAATAAGCTATACCTAAGTGTGCGGATATTAAAAAAAAATCTTAAATATATAGCGGAGATTTTGAAGGGATTTATTTTCCAGACGGCGGTTACCTTCTCGGGCATGAGGTGATATGAGATTGATAAAGAGAGAGAAATGTGATCCTTAACACCAGCAATCCCTTCCAGAGGATGAAAAGGAGGATGAAAAGGAGGATGGAAGGGGAGGAGGGAGGAGTGGGAGGCACAGGGATAACTACGAAGAACGCGACCAGAAATGAAAGTCTGGGAGAGTGTGAAAGGAAAAGGGTGTTAATAATGTTCGGGGGATAGTGAAAACTGAATGATAATATTCGAGGGATTGTGAAAACTGAATGATAATATTAGAGGGATTGTGAAAACTGGATGAGAATATTCGAGGGAGTGTGAAAACTGAATGATAATATTCGAGGGATTGTGAAAACTGGATGAGAATATTCGAGGGAGTGTGAAAACTGAATGATAATATTCGAGGGATTGTGAAACTGGATGAGAATACGAGGGAGTGTGAAAACTGAATGATAATATTCGAGGGATTGTGAAAACTGGATGAGAATATTCGAGGGATTGTAAAACTGAATGATAATATTCGAGGGATTGTGAAAAACGGATGAGAAGGGGATTCGAGAGGGATTGTGAAAACTGAATGATATTCTTAGACGGGATTGTGATAAAAACTGAATGATAATATTCGAGGGATTGTGAAAACTGGATGAGAATATTCGAGGGATTGTGAAAACTGAATGATAATATTCGAGGGATTGTGAAAACTGAATGATAATATTCGAGGGATTGTGAAAACTGGATGAGAATATTCGAGGGATTGTGAAAACTGGATGAATATTCGAGGATTGTGAAAACTGGGATGATAATATTCGAGGGATCATGATAACTGAATGATAATATTCGAGGGATTGTGAAAACTGGATGATAACATTCGAGGGATCATGATAACTGAATGATAATATTCGAGGGATTGTGAAAACTGGATGATAATATTCGAGGGATTGTGAAAATGGATGACTATTCGAGGATTGTGAAAAAACTGGATGATAATTATTTAGGGATTGTGAAAACTGGATGATAACATTCGAGGGATTGTGAAAATGGACGATAATATTCGAGAGTGTGAAAACTGATGATAATATTCGAGGGATTGTGAAAACTGGATGATAACATTCGAGATTATGATAAGTGAATATTCGAGGGATGAAAACTCAATATAATATTCGAGGGATTGTGAAACTGGATGATAATTCGAAGGGATTGTGTTCTGGATGGATTGACATTCGAGGGGATTGTGAAAATAAGAATATCGAGGAGATGAAACTGAATGAAATATTCGAGGGATTGTGAAAACTGGATGATAATATTCGAGGGATTCGTGAAAATGGTGAGAATATTCGAGGGATTGTGAAAACTGAATGATAATATCAGGGTTGTGAAAACTGATGGGAGAATATTCGAGGGATTGTGAAAAACGATATAATATTCGAGGGATTTGTGATGAATGATAATATTCGACTGGGATGATGAAAACTGGATGAGTATTCGAGGGATTGTGAAAACTGAATGATAATATTCGAGGGATTGTGAAAACTCAATGATAATATTCGAGGGATTGTGAAAACTGAATGATAATATTCGAGGGATTGTGAAAACTCGAGAATGATAATATTCGAGGGATTGTGAAAACTGAATGATAATATTCGAGGGATTGTGAAAACTGAACGATAATATTCGAGGGATTGTGAAAACTGGATGAGAAATATTCGAGGTACTATGTGAAAACTGGATGAATGATAATATTCGAGGGATTGTGAAAACTGAATGATAATATTCGAGGGATTGTGAAAACTGAACGATAATATTCGAGGGATTGTGAAAACTGGATGAGAATATTCGAGGGATTGTGAAAACTGAATGATAATATTCGAGGGATTGTGAAAAACTGAATGATAAGGATTCGAGGGAGGGGTTGTGAAAACTGGATGAGAATATTCGAGGGATTGTGAAAACTGAATGATAATATTCGAGGGATTGTGAAAACTGAATGATAATATTCGAGGGATTGTGAAAACTGGATGAGAATATTCGGGGGGATGTGAAAAAAATGATGATATATTCGAGGGATTGTGAAAAACTGATGATAATATTCGAGGGATTGTGAAAAACTGGATAGATGAGAATAAGTCGAGTGATTGTGAAAACTGGACGATAATAGTTCGAGGGATTGTGAAAACTGAATGATAATATTCGAGGGATTGTGAAAAACTGAATGATAATATTCGAGGGATCATTGATAACTGAATGATATATTCGAGGGATTGTGAAAACTGGATGATAATATTCGAGGGATCATGATAACTGAATGATAATATTCGAGGGATTGTGAAAACTGGATGATAACATTCGAGGGATCATGATAACTGAATGATAATATTCGAGGGATTGTGAAAAACTGGATGAGATATTCGAGGATTCTGATAAAACGGATGATAATATTCGAGGGATTGTGAAAACTGGATGATAATATTCGAGGGATTGTGAAAACTGGATGATAATATTCGAGGGATTGTGAAAACTGGATGATAATATTCGAGGGATTGTGAAAACTGGATGATAATATTCGAGGGAGTGTGAAAACTGGATGATAACATTCGAGGGATTGTGAAAACTGGACGATAATATTCGAGGGAGTGTGAAAACTGGATGATAATATTCGAGGGGATTGTGAAAACTGGACGAGTAATATTGAGGGAGTGTGAAAACTGAATGATAATATTAGAGGGATTGTGAAAACTGGATGATAATATTCGAGGGATTGTGAAAACTGGATGAGAATATTCGAGGGATTGTGAAAACTGAATGATAATATTCGAGGGATTGTGAAAACTGGATGAGAATATTCGAGGGATTGTGAAAACTGAATGATAATATTCGAGGGATTGTGAAAACTGAATGATAATATTCGAGGGATTGTGAAAACTGGATGAGAATATTCGAGGGATTGTGAAAACTGGATGAGAATATTCGAGGGATTGTGAAAACTGGATGATAATATTCGAGGGATTGTGAAAACTGGATGATAACATTCGAGGGATCATGATAACTGAATGATAATATTCGAGGGATTGTGAAAACTGGATGATAATATTCGAGGGATTGTGAAAACTGGATGATAATATTCGAGGGATTGTGAAAACTGGATGATAACATTCGAGGAATGGTGAAATTCGAAGAATGGTGAAAATTGAGGCTGAGAGAGTGAAAGGAAAAGGGTAGTGATAATATTAGGAAAAAAGGTACGAAATTGAGGTTGAGAGAGAAACGAGGTATTAAGAGGACTGAAAAAAGTGGAAGAGATAGAAACCTCAATGGAGTCTGGGAAAGAGTAATAAGTGGAAAAGAGGAGCTGGGCGAAAGCTGATTGGAAGAAAGAGGTGGTAAAGGGAACAAGGCCGAAACAGGAAGAAGGGGTAAAGGGATATAGTTGAGGTGTAAATCAGAGGTACGAGAAAAGTGAAAGATGGATGAAGGAAGGAAGAAAGGGTGGTAAAAGAAATAAAGAAAGCAATCAGACAGTGAAAAAGGGAAAATAGGATAAAGGGATAATACGGGTGAAAAGAGCGCAAAAACACAATGAAAGGGAGGGGAAGGAAGGGGGAAGGGGATAAAGGGATGATAAGGGTGACAGGAGAGGAAGAATGGAAGGGAGGAGAATAGGATAAAGGGATAGTAAGGGTGGAAAAAGAGCAAAAATAAAATGAAAAAGAGGTGAAGGAAGGGGGAAAGGGATAAAAGGATAATAAGGGTGACAGAAGAGCAAGAATTGAGTGGAAGGGAGGAGACGGAAGGGAGAGGGATATAATATAAAGAATAACATGAATTAAATAACACAGTCAAAAAGAGAATGAAGGAGATAGAGAAATAGGATAAAGGGACAATAAGGGTGACGAGAGAGCAAGAACACAGTAAAAAGGAAAAAAGAAGGGGGAACATGATAAAGGGACAGTAAAAGGATGACAGGAGAAAGCAAATACAGAGGAGACGGAAGATAGAGGGATATAAATAGTAACAGGAATTCAATAACACAGTCAAAGGGAGACGGAAGGAAGAAGGGGAATAGGATAAACGAACAAAGTAAAAAGGAAGAACACAGTAAAATGGAAGAAAGAAGGGAGAATATGACAAAGGGACAGTAAGTATGACGGAAGAGGGCGAATACAGTGCAATGGCGGGAAAGGGAACTGGGGTAATACAGTGCAATGGCGGGGAAAGGGACCCCGGGGGTGGGGGGGGGGATTGTTGGGGGGGGGGGGAGTTGGGAAGTAAAAGACCACACCAACCACCCCATTCTAATCTGATGGCAGGAGGAATTTCAATCCGATCGGATTCTTATTGAAGGCGATGACGTCCAATTTCAACGACGTGCCTATTAAAATAGATCTTATAGGGAGATGAAACGTCATTTTCGACGAAAAGTCGCCAGCCCGGCCGCCATTCTTTCTTATAGGGAAGAGCTCTCTCTCTCTCTCTCTCTCTCTCTCTCTCTCTCTCTCTCTCTCTCGTCTGCAAAATTCAAACTGGCGAAATGATACCGTGTACAAATTTCTGTTTCCGCGATTTCATTGGCTGAAAAATAATTCTCTCTCTCTCTCTCTCTCTCTCTCTCTCTCTCTCTCTCTCTCTCTCTCTCTCTCTCCAACTACAGTTTTTCTCTCTCTCTCATTAGAATTAACTACAGTTTCTCATTCATTAAAATTAACTAGTTTCCCCTCTCTCTCTCTCTCTCTCTCTCTCTCTCTCTCTCTCTCTCTCTCTCTCTCTCTCCTGCATAATTCAAACTGGTGAAATGATACCGTGTACAAACCTACATTTTCTCTCTTTCCTTAGAATTAATTACATTTTCTTTCATGAAAATTTACTACACTCTCTCTCTCTCTCTCTCTCTCATTGGAATTAATTACAGTTTCTCATTCATTAAAATCAACTAGCCCCCCCGCCCCCCAACCCCTCTCTCTCTGCAAAATTTGACCTGGCTATATGATAAATCGTACAATTTCTGTTTCCGCAATTTCATTGTATGAAAAATCTCTCTCTCTCTCTCTCTCTCTCTCTCCTCTCTCTCTCTCTCTCTCTCTCTCGTTTGCAAAATTTGATAACCGTAACAATCCCACGTACAATTTTCCTTTTCAGTATCAATCTCAGAGTCCAACCCCTTGATTGGTATTGATATAATTAGCATACCTTTTATCATTATTATGACCATTTTCTAGGGTCAAGCAAAGTCTCATCTAACTGACATCCTGAACCCCGATTCGTCAACGCTTACTACAGTTGCTGTTTTTGAATGAGCTGACTTTATGCCAGCACGGGCTCTTGCTCATAGAGCAGCCCGTAGTATTCTATATCTTGCAACTGATACTGGGAGTCTGTTGCGAGCGGTTATGTAGCCACAGCAGGATTCAAGGGTGAGTGAGAGGAATTAAACCACATAAATACAATGCAAAGGAAATTAAAAGTGGAATATAAGAGAAAATCGAAACATATTTAATAGATTTTGCCAAATTACTGAAAAATGGAGAGGAACACGTAAAACCTTATAAAAAAAATAGCGAAATATATTCTGAAGTAATACGAATTAGCAGAAATTTATATTTTTTGTAGTAATGCGTCACACCAGTTATGATCGCCAACGCCAAAACGAGAGAGAGAGAGAGAGAGAGAGAGAGAGAGAGAGAGAGAGAGAGAGAGAGAGAGAGAGAGAGAGACTGTTCTGATGATACACGAAATAAAAGAAATTTATATATTCTGTAGAATGGCTTCAGAGAAATTATGATCACCAACGCCACAATATGAGAGAGAGAGAGAGAGAGAGAGAGAGAGAGAGAGAGAGAGAGAGAGGGCGCACAAACTAACAATTTTAAAAAGTCAAGTTTCACCTTGACAACTAACTTTCCGTCGCTCAAAAGTCCGATACGTCCGGAGATGAAGTTGGGAGATGCTTCGTTTCTTCCGATTCAATGACAGCGAGGAAGGAGAGAGAGAGAGAGAGAGACTGATGAACGCGAATCCCATCCCAAAGGTCTGGATTTTACAAGTGAATATGAAAAGTAAAAGAAATTTTTCAAAAAAAAGAAAGGAAAAATTAGCCATAAAAACGACAACACAGATATACGAATAAAAAAAACACTGTACAAAAGGGGTAAAAAGTATAGCTCAGAAGGAAAAGAAAACGGGGCTCCAACAAAAAGAAAACGAGCCTCAAAGTTCAATATGGCCAAAGAAAAATTTAGAGCACAAAGAATATTAATGAAAAAATAGGTTACAAACGAATGGGAAAATAGACTTGAAAGTAAAGATTACTGCACGAAATAATAAAGAGAATGAGGATAATAAACCCAACTGTGAAAATGAACAAAAATAGCAAAACGAAAGAGAGGGAAATGGAAGATAAAGAGGGAAAATGGAAGGAAATGACTCAACAAAAGAATTAATTGTTAGGAGAGGAGGGAAAGTAAGATGGAAGGAGAGAGAACATGAACGGAGGTATAGCAAAAAGGAATGAAAGGGGTTGCAGTTACGGGCCTATGGGACGCTGCATGAGGTGCACTGACGGCACCTTTCTTTCAGGGGTCGTATCCCTCTTTTCCTAAGGGGTTATCATTGTCCTCCACCACTATGCGTCGGAACTCTCCCAATTCCTTGTTTTCCACAATCCTTACAACAGTCTTTCATCCCTTATTCTCGAAGAAGTCTAGCCAAGCTATGGAATTCTCTGGAAAATTTAATTTCTATATATTATATATATATATATATATTTATATATATATATATATATATAGGAATATGGAAATAAGTTATTTATATATGTGTGCTTACACAAACACACACACACACACATATACTAGTATATATAACAGGCATTCTAACACATGGCGTGACCTCCTTTCTTTGGGGTTAGATCCTATAAGTTTCCCTCAATAAGCCTAGTTCACTTCTCATTACCACCAAGCCACGAACTCTTTCCTATAGCCTATACACTTCCTTGAGTCCTATAAACTTCTATCTTTCAAGGGGTGTGTATTGATTCCTATTGGTCAGAAGCTATTTCCGCCCCCCCAACACCCCACATGTCATGGTAATCGTTTTTATAGCGAAGAATGTTAAGTTAAAGGAAAGGAAAATGCATCTTCTTCGAGAAGGTCTGCAGCCAGGATGCATCCATGCACGTGTTGGAGGCGCCTGTTCTCATGATGGTTCGAGAATCGCCAGGTGTACTATGGAACTCAACAGGCGCCGAAATGTCGTGAGAAACGCCGCGATTTCTGATACAACATTTCGTCGAGATCCTTCTAAAACGTTCCGGTCGTCTCGGGAGTCTGTGACGTTTGCTGGTAGACCCCGCCCCCAGATCGCCATATATATACGACTGACGAAGTATCAGAGATCAGATCATCAGTGAGAGATCATCAGAGAGAGATAAGAGAAGAAGGAACAGACGAAGGATAAGAGAGGCAGAAGGCGCTCGAGAAAGTGATCGGAGTCGAGTCAAGTCGTCCACAGTGAGAGAGAGAGACAGACAGAAGTTAAGTCGTCCGTAGTCGGAAAGGGAGATATTCCGACGATTGAGCAACCCTTCGGAGAAGAAACGTCCTACGAGTTGGTTTTGAGGGGTAACCTGCCCTTTGAGTATCAAGATAGACATTGTTTTCAACAGTACGGAGTCAAAAAGAGTTTGAAGTTCCACAGTTCCCCTTTGCAAAGTAGTCGCTTCGAGCATTGATTTTCGACAGCTGGAAAACTGGCCAGCAAGTATTTCATTACGACACCGTTTCCCCAGTTCACATACTATAAGATTTTATTTTTATGTAAATAGGACAAACCATTCTGCATTTATCTTTGTTAGTAAGCTTGTAAATAAACTTTTGTTCTGTTTGTGTTTCTTTCAATATTTGTATCCCGAGTTTCAACTATTGGTGTTGAATTCTTTTTGTTTATTATAATATCGAACCTGGAGCGGACCTGCTCGGTCCGTAACACTCACCCAAAGTCCTTTACCCTTCATAGGTGCTTACTTAAGTATAAATGGTTGGCTCTTTCCTAAGGTATTCCCTAACAAATGCAATTACGATAAAGGGACAATCATTTTCGCCTTTCTTTAAAATAAAAAAATTACAAAAACTGCTATAACAACAAACATGGAAAATTATAAAACAAACCCATCAAACATAAGTTAAATGGAGAGAGAGAGAGAGAGAGAGAGAGAGAGAGAGAGGACAACGAACGCACGTGATCAGTAAAGAGTAACAGTGTCCTGAGTAATATAAGGTCTGATACGAGCAGCATCACTAAACAAGGTTGGCACTTTATGGAGCAATACTTTAAGGACACCAGCAATGAACTTTTACATAGTTCTGTACCAAACGCATAACTAAACTTACCCTCTTCTCTCTCTCTCTCTCTCTCTCTCTCACACACACACACACACACACACACATATATATATATATACTATATATTAATATATATATATATATATATATATATATACATATACATATATATTATATATCTATATATATATATATATATATATACACATATACATAAGATATATATATATATATATATATATATATATATATATACATACACACATATACATATTATATTATATATATATATTATATATATATATATTTATTATATATATATATGTATATGTAATATATAATATAATTTATTATATATATATATATATATATATACTATATATATATATGCGGTGTGCATGTGTATGTGTGTGTGCATGTGTATTATATATGTATGTGAGTGAACTTTTCCTTTCTCACTTCTCCTTGGATACACAGACTCTGCAGTTCATTATTCTTCCATTGAAGAAGAGAAGACGCAAGAACGAAATTGAAAGAGCCCGCTATTCACTTATGATAGTTTTTTCCCAGTCCTCCTCCATCTTTCGCTTTTTTTGTGTGTGTTTTTCACTCGGTACCTTTCACTTTCCTTTATGCCTTTCACTCTGTATATATACGTATACACGTTTACATATATATATATAATATAATAATATATATATATATATATAATATATATATATATATATATATATATATATATATAACAGTGACGCTACCGAGTCTGCTAGCAGAGGCTATATATATATATTATATAATATATAAATTATATATATATATATATATTATATAATATATATATATATATATATATATTATATATATATATATATATATATATAACTATATATATATATATATATATATATATATATATTGTTATTATATATATATATATATATATATATCTAACGTAATATATACTATGTATATATATGCAAATATAAACCTATACATATATGTATATACATGGATATGATATATTATATATATATATATGGATATATATATATATATATATATATATATATATGTACGGACTGAGGCGAGAGGAAATTAATTAATGTATGAATTGACTAGTTTTTATACATAGATTATATTTATATATATATTTTTATACAATATATATATCTATATATATAATATATATATATATATATATATATATATATATATATATATATATATATATATATATAATATTGTATATATAGTATATATACATATATATATATAAAACTAGTCAATTCATACATTAATTAATTTCCTCTCGCCTCAGTCCGTACATCTGACGAACACTAAATTAAACGTTAAAAAACAACACCTGAAGAGGAAAAAAAAGGCTCATTACTATAAAAAAAACTTACATCACAAAGTTTTCCTTTTAAACCCTAGTAATACTTTTCCCACGTGCTTCAATTCCCGTCCAGCTGCATCATCGAATTAAGCAGCATAAGTCCATCATTACATTTAAAAGCTGACACTCGCCGGCACGATCACACTTTCAAGGTCATAAAAGAAAGAGAGAGAGAGAGAGAGAGCGAGAAAAAAAAACTTCATATTCATAAACTTGGGACGTCCCCTCGATCGCTACGTTTTAACTTTTTTAATATCGGCGCAGTAGTCCTTCGGTCTTTTCGCCTTCAATAGAGTCGAAGCTCCCCCCCCCCTTCCCCCCGCACCCGCACCCACCAAAGTTTGACTGGTCTTTATAATGTCCAGAATCAGTCCTCTTTCTTCTCCAGTCACACCTGAACAGATGAGACTCACGGTGCAAAAGAAGACATAAACCCATAACTATTCCTGACGCCTCTGAGAATATCAGCAACAATCTCGGAGATATATATAGAAATTTATGACCCAAACTCTCTTAATTGCACATCGATGACATCTAGAAATTCACAGGAATTTGTTTTCTACTACGGAATGAAATGCATACAACCAACCACTTTAGACAAATCACAGAACTCGAACGACAGCAAATGAAAGAGCATATTACAAGGCGCATAAGAGTCTGCAGAATGAAGGAGCATATCACAATGCACATCAGAGCGTCTGAAAAATGAAGGAGCATTTTATAACGCACATCATATTATCTGAAGAAATAGAGGAGCATACCGTAATGTACATCAGAGCGTCTGACAAATAGAGGATAGTATTATGAAAGCGAGAGAACAGATGAAAGTAAACGATCATACTACTAAAAGCACTATGGTAGATTCCCATCAACCGTGCATTTGATGTCTAGGCCAGTCCTTTACGACACTCCTGATTGGCTGTTGATAAGCCAATCACATGGCTGGAAACATTCAGTCTCTCTCGACACTTCACATAGGCAGGATGTATGTTCCACCTCTCCTGAGGGATGCTTTTGAAAGAGGTATCCCTCAGGAGCGGTGGAGCATAGATCCTACCCATGTGAACTCTCGAGTGAGACTGAGAGTTTCCAGCCCCTAGATTTGGTTATCAACAGTCAATCAGAAGCGTCGTAAGAGACTGGTCTAGACATAAAATGCACGGCTGATGTGAATCTACTATAGGAGTGACATAATTAATAGAGGAGCATATCAGAAGGCGCATAAGAACTAATGAAACTGCCTATAAGTACATATACAAACATTAGAAAGGAGCATATGACGCAACTCATCGCATTTAAAGACAAGAATTCAAAGGTGGTAATAAAATGAACAGACATTCCAATTCATTCCTTTTGAGGATGTTAAATATTTTTCACGAAAAAAACAACATACCTCTTTAAACGTTCTAATTGGCAATGGGTTATGACGAGGCCCGAGCTCCATTAGAGTGAGTGTGAAACAGGTCTTCAATTTCTTGCGAACCGCGCAAAACATGTTAACGACGCTGTCTCGGCCGTAATGTTCCTCGGTCATTCAATGAATTCTCCGGATTCTCTGGAATATGCTAATTTTCTCCTAATGATCGCCCCCCCCCCCCCCCCCCCCACCCCCTCGTCTCCCTCCTGCTGGAGTGAGACCAAAGCTTTTAATGAAATTGCCCGTTAAGCCAATTTCTTCCGATGAGGTTCTTCCATTTGTCGTTATGGCGGCGACGATATGTACGACCAATTCATTCCATTTTAAATTCACAGTTCATTCAAGTTCACTTTAACTCATTCATTCGTGTTATTCATTCATGCACTTTGAGAAACAAATCCAGTTATGTACCGGTACATCTATTTAAAAATAAATCTCCATGGACATCCGTAGAGATATATTCCTACATATATATCTACCCTTACATAACTGCGGATTTGTCTCCATTTATGATGCATGCTACTCTTAATATTTTTTCATTCATCTATTTATTCATGATTCATTCACTAAGACACACTCATTTACTCATGCATAGCACACTAACACTTCAAATTTGCTCTTGCTATAAGTATTAAAACCACACTTTTCCTACTATCAAAATACCACTAATATTTATATCATCCTCAAGTCTATACAACCGAAGGCACTACATCTTTAATGACTGCTTCAGTCTCGAAGATAAGTTTCGTGAATTTGAATAAAATCCACATGATTTTAAAAACTCAAGTGTAGGCGCCAATGAATATATTACTCAAATTTCAAACTTCACGCAAGTTCCACATTAGTTTCAATATTTTCCTACACAGGTGCACAGACTCATGCATACCCACCTCTTCGTCCTCCCTTACATATAACACGCCTGACATTTTAGAGGTCAACAATATCCCCATCATCCACCACACACACACACACACACACACACACACACACACACACCACACACACACACACACATATATATATATATATATATATATATATATATATATATATATATACTGGTAAAAATGTTTTACAACACAATTCCATCTAATACACGAGTCCAATAAAAAAGTAATATATTTAGGAGACTGCTGCCTCTCTCTTCAGGTACATAATTAATGAGATAAGTTGCAGAAAATAGGGTATTTATACCAAAATGATCCTCACACACGTGTATATATATATATATATATATATATATATATATATATATATATATATCTATATATATGTATATATACATACATATATAGTCTCAGAATTTGGAAGTATTTGGGACATTAAACTCACTAAAAGTTAGAGGTTTTAAAACTGGAACCAGAAACTTTGATAAGTAATAGCTAAAAGTGCCAATTGAGGATATAATGGGTCTCAATGAGTTTCTCATTTTATGAACCTTAGGTAGACCATACGTATAACCGGGCTTTGACCCTGAAGCATATAAATTATTATATGTAACTTCCCCAATCTTATCTCTCAAGCTTCTTTTCTAATTTCAAAAAGTGACCCGCAATATCTACATTTATCATCCTAAATTTTGTATTATCAGAGAGTACTTCATTCATTTTATCTAAATAATCAGACCTATTCATCAATACAACACCCCTACCTTTATCTGGCTTTGTAATAACAATAATATCATCGTTCTTAAGATTACGTAAAATATTGATTCTGTCTTTATTTAACTGATTGTCACCCTCCTTTCTACGATTAAAGTTTTTAAACAACTCGTCCGGTATTCAACTAGCTATCCTATAGTTTCGTAGTAGGTAGTTTCGTAGTAGGTACACAAAGTGGGTCGTTAGCCATTTTATTTTTGAGTGTGGTAGTTTGTTTACCTTTCATATTATTTTTATTTTTATTTCTGCTTTTGTATGCTTTGCGTTTTGTTTTAGTTTTTTTCGTAATTTTTAATTTTTAGTTTGTATGTGATGTTCGTTTTATTTTATGTTTTTACTGAAGCTTTTAATCAGACAATTCATTTTAATGTAATTTTTTAGTGATTTCTCATCCTTGTCATTTTTTCAGCCAGAAGATGAGGTTTTAAACCTCGATAGCTCGTGATATTAAAGAATATTCTTCCTAGTCTTGGCACTATTATTTATCATCAAGCAAACATATTTATATATATAATATATATATAGATATATATAATATATATATATATACATATATCATACATATATCTATATATATTATATATACATAATATATTATATATATATATATACGTTATATATATATATTAATATATATATATATATATATATATATATATATATAAAATCCATAAATTCACGGTACAAAGGTGAGAGAAATTGGGGACTTAGAACAAGTACTTTCGTAGGTTATTTCTACAATCTCAAGTTCACACTGAATCAAAAAGGACGAGCGACTTGTTTATGCAAAGGGAGAGCGGGGTTACAGTTTGTTAACCTTGGCAGAATGTTCTTTGAACCAAAAAGACGCTGAAGATATATATATATATATATATATATATATATATAAATATATATATAATATATATATATATATATATACATATGTATATATATATATATATATATACATATATATACATATATATGTGTGTATATATATATCACACACACACACACACATATATATATTATAATATATATATATATATATAATACCGACCCTATATATATAGGGTAGCAGCAAGAGAAATGACAAGAAAATGGTCGCTGCTACTTCATACTTTAACTGCTCTATAGAGGAAGAACCGCCAGTGCAGAAAACTTCCACCAAATCACCTGCTTCATTCACCTACGCAGAGGACATACCAGATCCGTTAAACTGCCCTAAACGCTGCGCCACTCACCTGCTTTTCGCGCACTCCAACGCTCTTTATCTACACCCTAACACTTTCAAACTATACTTTCATTTTATTAACACAATTTCCTCGTTGATCGAGTCGGTAACTTGCTCGACTACCGATCTCAGGGTCCGGATTCGATTCCCTGCCCTGCCAAGACAGAACCAGAGGAATTTATTTCTGTGAAAGAAATTCATTTCTCGATGTGATTCGGATCCTACAATAAGCTGTAGGTCCCGTTGTTAGGGAACCAATTGGTTTACAGCCACGAAAAAATATCTAATTCCTCGGGCCAGCCCTGGGAGAGCTGTTTATCAGCTCGGTGGTCTGGTAAAACTAACATATACTTACCTTTTTATTTCATTAACACGCAGTACTACATTCTCTTCACATGACATTTGAAGCACTTCTATACAACTTCATATTTCTCACACTTATTATTCTTTTACCACAAAGGCCACGCAAACCATTCATCTCAGGAGCTTTAACCAATTTTTCTTTCATTCGCATTTAACGTCCACATTTCAAATCTACAAATAACCAGCAAAATTATCTACATCGCTAAAGTGTCTATAATCATACAGGGAAAAATTCAACCACAATGAAAAAAACAAAAAAACCGACATCTCAACCTCCACTTTAGCTCAGATCACTTCCATCAATTCTCAAAACGATCATTTTCAAGTTTACAAATCGCCCCCAACCCCCTTCCCCCGATGCAAGAAATGAAATATGGTTCCAAGTCACCGTAGAGATTCCCGCGCGTTTTGGTTTTCGTGTTGTGCCGGCTTTGTCTGTCCGACCGCACTTCTTTCTGCCCTCAGATCTTAAAAATTTCTGATGCTACAGGGCTGTATGTTGATCATCCACCCTCCAAGCATCAAACATACCAAATTCCAGCCCTCTAGTCTCAGTAGTAATCGCGCTTCTAGCAACGATATCGGACAGGCCACACCGGGCCGCGGTTCATACATTATACCGAGGCCACCGAAAGATGGACCTACTGTCACTGGTCTTGACTATACACTTTAGCGGCTGTACAGAAAACTCGATTGCGACAGAGAGAGAGAGAGAGAAGAGAGAGAGAGATGAGCGAGAGGAGAGAGAGAGAGAGAGAGAGAGAGAGAGAGAGAGAGAGAGAGAATAAGTATAATCCTTTCTATTTCCATGGCAAAGGGAACATAATATGAAAAATGAGGCAATACGAAAGTTATCATGAATCCATAAATCTTAATCGAATGAGGTTTAAGTCGTATATTAATCAAATTAAATATTTACTTGGCATATCCAGTACATTTTCTATCTCACAAGCAGGAGACCCAAGATCGATCACACTGGGGGGGAGAGGAAACAAAATAGGTCCTTTTCCTGAGGGAATGCGGTTGGTCGACTGTGGTGTCTTGCCGTAAGAGAGGAAATGGGCATGGGGCTAGCGACCTCATCCTAAGACTTTCTGAGAAACCGAAAAATATATTCACTCCGCAGTCAAAACTTCTTCTAAGGGAACAAAACTGTTTTAGTTCCTAAATAATTATATATATATATATATATATATATATATATATATATATATATGTGTGTGTGTATATATATACATATATATATATATATATATATATATATATATATAGATAGATAGATAGATAGATATACGTGTGTATGTATATAATATAATATATATATATATATATATATATATATATATATATATATATATATATATAAAATATATATATATGTGTATATATATCGTATACATGTAATTTGTGGTTCTCTTATAAATGCACATTTCTCTTCTCAATCACTACATACACATACGTACATATATATGCGTACATACATACAACATACACAACTATTCCCTCACAAAACCCGAAAAAAAACCTATGCAGATTCCACGCCCACTAAGGCACCAAACTTTTTCGCAACTATGAGCACAAGTCATGAAATTGGACTTTTCAAAACCAACGAGGAGTCCACATGCCAGTCAATTCAAACTAAAAATCCTCTGTTGTACACAATGAGAACCTTTGAGACACACGAGAAACTTCCGAGGATAGTAAAAAAAAAATGAATGGCTGAGAAAAAAACAGCCGAATGAAAAATCAGGTATACAACATGAGAGAGAGAGAGAGAGAGAGAGAGAGAGAGAGAGAGAGAGAGAGAGATTTCGTCCGGGTAAAAATGATAAAAATGACGGGAATATTAACTTTTCAGCTTCCCGAATTTGTTTGTTCAACAATGCATCGAGGAAGAATGGCCAATTATTTTGGGATGAAAGGGAATCTTATATTTATGGGTTAAACTCAAGAGTTTCTTTTCAGCATACCTACAATGACTTCGCTTTTTCGTGTGTATCACTGCAATACATCTGGACTTAAACATTCTGACGTGGATCTTCTCCTCTTTCTTTCTTTCTCTCATTGTTGGCTTTTTAGGCCTTATTGTGACTCATGGCTACTCTTATCAGACCTCTCGCGAGATCTGAGATACGTGGTACTCTGTACCTTACTATACCCCATATCCCCCCTTCCCCACCAGAAAATTAAATAAAATTTTAAAAAATCGAACTGAAAAGGTCAAAACAACAGTAACTAACTTGCTCCTGTTCAATGTCCTATTTTGGTCTTCATATTCTTGCTTCCCGTCCCCTCCGATCCTCAACCACACCCCCCCGCCCCCCACCCACAAAGCCTTACTACCATTACTATTTTCACTTCCTGTCGTGCGAGAGTTCGTATCTCCCCACTGGAAGTTGGGGTTACGTCATTTGATCTTCATTACGGATTCAAGGCTTTATATTAGTCAGCATATCTAAAAGGTGTGAAAAAAATCGACGACAAGTTAAGAGTTCACTGTGCCTATGACAGACTCGGCAGGTAGACACACTACGTGAATCCATTCAAGACCATGGCGTCGAAGACCTATTCGTTCTAGCGACGCCAGGGTCTACTTGAACCTGGAAAACTATACGTATATTCTACCTCACCCAAATTCAAAACACTAATATTTCGAGGCACAGACATTATCATTGACTTTTGTTGCTGTGACACCAGTTTTTCCAACCTCCAACAAACCTGTAAGAGACAAACTTGCTGGCATTTTCTATAGACTGATGGATGATACGAGGCAGCCGTATATTCAAAGCCGGTAAGAGTACTTTTGAGACCTTACCTTACCTTACCTTACAGACCTTACAGCTCGTTCGGGTTTCCCCAGGTCCCTCAATGTGAAGCACCTCTAATGTCTACCTCAGAGAGAGAGAGAGAGAGAGAGAGAGAGAGAGAGAGAGAGAGAGACCCCAGGAGGGAACCTAAGTTGAACCGAGGCTCCACCAAACCTTCTACAAAGACAAAGAGGGGGCGCAGCCCCTGTCAGAACAACGCCATCGCTTTCAAAGCGTAAAGTTTTCAAAGCCAGCCGTTTAGGCATATCGGAGTGTGGTCTGGAGTTTCGTATTTGAGCTGGAAAACTCTACTTTACAACGGATTTCATTCATTTTGATTTTACTACCTTTAATAATGTTGTAGATCTAAATTGACTCAACTTCAAAGGTTTTAAAAATCACTGCCGATTTGGATGATTTAGTCAAGTTAAATTTAATCACTTAGCCGGATTTAGATTTCACGGATTTGATAATATTGTCATTTGCAGTTAGCTTAAATGTAATCAGAGATTTAACAATGATAAATTTCATCTAGATCCTTAAAAATGAGGATATTCGTTGCGACGAAATATTACGTATACGAGAAGCTTCTCTCTCTCTCTCTCTCTCTCTCTCTCTCTCTCTCTCTCTCTCTCCTCTCTCTCTCTCTCAATAACTACACGTCTATCTTACCAATATCCAAAACAATACCTCTTTCTTTCCAAATTTTCATTTTCAGCACTTTACTCTTCTAGGCTGGTCCTCTACTCTCTCTCTCTCTCTCTCTCTCTCTCTCTCTCTCTCTCTCTCTCTCTCTACACGTCTATCTTACCAATAACCAATACAATACCTCCTTCTTTCCAACTTTTCATTTTCATTTCATTACTCTTCTATGACTGTCCTTTCTCTCTCTCTCTCTCTCTCTCTCTCTCTCTCTCTCTCTCTCTCTCTCTCTCTCTCTCAATATCTACACGTCTATCTTACCAATAACCAAAACAATACCTCTTTCTTTTCAACTTTTCATTTTCAGTACTTTACTCTTCTATGACTGTCTCTCTCTCTCTCTCTCTCTCTCTCTCTCTCTCTCTCTCTCTCTCTCTCTCTCTCTTTCACGTTGAACTGTCTCCCTTTTTCCTCCTTTATCTCCCTCGCTCACTTTCTGAGAGCGACGCCCTTTTGCCAAAGCCAAATAATAGGCTCCTCCGGCAGCACCCTCGACGTACTAACACCGCAAATGCATTTAGGAAGGCGATGTTCCCGAGTTACATGACACTGAAGAGTCTTTAAGCCGCCCACACTCGGTTCCCACTCGGTTCCCCTTGGTCCCCTTAGGAAAATGTTTGGAATCAATGCAGTTCCCATAAGGTTCCCACGGTTCCCTTGGGAAAATGTTTGGAATCAATACAGTTCCCATAAGGTTCCCACTCGGTTCCCCTTGGCCCCCTTAGGAAAATGTTTGGAATCAATACAGTTCCCATAAGGTTCCCACTCGGTTCCCCTTGGCCCCCTTAGGAAAATGTTTGGAATCAATGCAGTTCCCATAAGGTTCCCATATGGTTCCCACTCGGTTCTCCCTAGGAAAATGTTAGGAGCCTTTCCAGTTTCTACAAGGTTCCCATTTGGTTCCCACTCATTTCCCCTTGGCCTCCCTTAGGAAAATGTTTGGATCCTTTCCAGTTTCTATAAGGTTCCCATTTGGTTCCCATTTGGTTCCACTGGTCCTCCCTGGGAAAGCGTTCGGATCATTTCCTCTTTCTATAAGATTCCTATTTGGTTCCTCTTAACAATTTTTTGGGGTCCTTTCTAGTTTCTATAAGGTTCCTATTCGGTTCCCCTGGTTCTCTCAGGAAAGCTTTTGGATCCTTTCCAGTTTCTATAAGGTTCCCATTTGGTTCCCACTCGGTTCCCCTGGTTCTCCAGTGGAAAATGTTTGGATCATTTCCAGATTCCATAAAGTTCCCATTCCTTGCAATCCGCTCCGAATTCGGTTCCCATTTGATTCGTAACTGA
>NC_061090.1:21671693-21676693 GCF_015104395.2 Macrobrachium nipponense | reverse complement strand
ATATATATTATACAGAGGATGTATTGTACCCCAGAGGGTGTGACTAGCAGTCCCAAGCTCTACTGCTTCAACGAGACCTCAGCTAAGTCCTACATGGAAGATAACTCTTTATCAATCTTTCCCTGCTAACCCACAACGTGCCGGCCGACCTACGCAGTGAATTATATGTAGCAGACTGTTAATCAACTGTGGTGAGTAGCGTCCAAGATAGTGTAGGCATGTGACCAGGAACTTCATTACCCTCCCCACTGCCGTAAAGAAGAAAAAGATGGAAAAGTTAATTATATCTTAGTTTAACCAGACCACTGAGCTGATTTAAACGCTCTCCTAGGGCTGGCCCGAAGGATTATATAGATATTTTCACGCGGCTAGGAACCAATGGGTTACTTAACAACGGGACCTACAGCTTATCGTGGGACCCGAACCACATCGAGAAATGAATTTCTAGTCACCAGAAATAAATTCCACTGATTCCTTGCCGACAACCAGGAGGTCAACACCCCCATTAATATATATAATATATTATATATATATATATATATATATATATATATATATATATATATATATATATATTTGTGTGAGTGTGTGTGTGTGTGTGTGTGAGTGTGTGTGTGTTTGTATGTACGCATGTAGACAAAACTTAAACAGAGTGAAAAGCCACACAATGAGCTCCTGCCAGAAGAGAAAAAGACAAAAGAAAAAGAAAAGAGAAGTGAGAGGAGACGAAAACAAATAGGGCAGTAAAAGTCAAGCTAAACAAGCTTCCTTCGACTCATTAATGACCTGTTGAGACAACACATCGTCGCCGCTAACGCTCGGCAATAAGGCAAAAATTAATGTTGTCTTAACTCTGATGAGATATGCGGAAGAAGAAGAAGAAGATGGAGGAGGAGGAGGAGGAGGAGGAGGAGGAAAGAGGGAAGAGGGGGTGTGCAAGGACTCTAAAGAATCGTAGAATGGTCAGAAGGGCAAAGAAATGGACACATGGACAGAGGAGAACGAGGGGTAGATTGATGGACGTAAATAGAACTAGATGGAAAATGGATAAATGGACAGAAGAGAACGAGGGATAGATAGATGGACGGAAAAAGACCTAGACGAAGAATGGATAAATGGACGGGGGAGACTGACAAATAATGGAGAATGTACATTAGTAATAACTAAATGGAAAATTGTATGTGTGGACAGAGGAAACGGGGAATAAAAAGATGAAAGCTAAATAAATAGACGGAAGAGCGAAAATACCGATAGACTGATGAAAGGACAAATACATAGACGGATGAATTATTGACAAAATTACATCAGCATTAAATGACAAGTAAGTGTCCTAGCATTTTCACAAACAGATCTTAGTTCCTCGCTGGACGAGTGGTTTTCGCGCTCGGCTGCCAATCCGGTGGTCCGAAGTTCGATTCCCGGCTCTGCCAACGCGGAATCAGAGGAATTTATTTCTGGTGATAGAAATTAATTTCTCGATATAGTGGTTCGGATCCCACAATAAGCTGTAGGTCCCGTTGCTAACCACGTCAAAATAACTAATTCTTCGGCCCAGCCCTAGGAGAGCTGTTAATCAGCTCAGTGGTCTGGTAAAACTAAGTTATACTTAACTTTAATAAACAGATCTTGAATAGGAATTTTTACCGTGAAGGCCGATGGGATGGGAAACCTTATTTCCTCCATCATGCCAAACAGCAGAGGAAAACTGGGAAAAGAAAACTAATGAAAAAAGAAAGGCAAACGTAAAACAAAAAAACTCCTCAGTATGTCGAAAGAATATGAGGGAAAACAAAGTAGGTAGAAAATTCCAGAGCGTAAAAGAACGGCAGACTTTCCGTGGTCATAAACAGCAATTTTTTCGATCGCCCCCCTCCCCCTCCCCCGCCACCAAAGCGGTTGAACAAGACCGCTGTGACCCATTTTTCCTTTCATTGACCTTTTTAAGCGACATCTGTTCTTAAACAAGGGTTCAAATTTATAAAGCACCCTCACGAATTAGATTTAAAGACATATGAACAAACTATAACCAAATTACCATATTTTTCTACTCTTTTTACTGAGAGAGAGAGAGAGAGAGAGAGAGAGAGAGAGGACGGGGGCGGAGTTTCCAATGGAACGCTCGCAGCCATATAACAAGACTATACGAAAGCATGGCAAAGTTGCACTCAAAATCTCATTGAAAACATAACCAACAATGACGCCTAAAAATGCAAATGGATTACGATTAATGGATCTTTCTTAGATAGTGACCCCCCCAAGGGTCTAACCCGGTATGTATCCACCTTTGCGACGTGTTTAGTACAAGTCCGTTGGGGATGACGGTAAAAACACAAACAAAAGACTGGAAATATCATAAAGAAGATGACCCTCAAGAAATATTAGTCCTAGAATGCGATAAGGAAATGTAATTGGCACAACAAAGCTACTGTTCAACTGAGATAAATAACTGTGCAATGATATATTCAGAGTATAAAATTTTGCCCCAAGGCCAAGCGCTGGGACCCATGTGGTCATTCAGCGCTGAAAGGAAAAACTGATAGTAGAAAGGTTGGAAAGGTGTAACAGGAGGAAAGGCTTTTCACTATGAAACAATTGTTAGGGTGGAAAGTAGGATGGAAGAAAGAGAATATGAACGGAGGTCCAGTAAAATGAATGAAAGGCGCTGCAGCTAGGGGGCGAAGGGACGCGGCAAAGAACCAAAAGCAATGCCAACAGTGCACCGCATGAGGTGCTCTAACGGCACTACCCGCCTGCGAGGTATAAGACTACTGTTCAGCTGACAAAAATAAAGGTGTGCAATGATATATCTGTACTCACGTACTCAACACAAATGATTAGTTGCAATAATAGTTTCCAAAATTAGCTGATGGTTCGTTCGGGATCTCGCACTAACCTGAAGAGAAAAGAAAATAATATGAGGTCACTATTGGAAAGGATGTGGTATAAGTTATATAGACTAAGGGCTTTTAAATACAACACGATTACCTCAGTAAGCACTGAACACTAAGGTGTATGAGCCTATATAAAATTACCTCAGTAAGCACTGAACACTAAGGTGTATGAGCCTATGTATAAAATGAACACTAAGGTGTATGAGCCTATGTATAAAATTACTTCAGTACGCACTGAACACTAAGGTGTATGAGCCCATGTATAAAAATACCTCAGTAAGCACTGAACACTAAAATGTGAGCCTATATATTATATATATATAAAAAAAAAAAAATTCATTGGGATCAGAACCCACGCATGGAGGTTAATAAAAATTTTGCAGCAATAATAAAAAAAACTTAAAGCAGTTTTTTTTTTTTGCTTTCATCACAAGCAACGAATCACGTGAATGTGACTATTAGATAACAGTTAAGTATGTCTTAGTTTTACCAGACCACTGAGCCGAGTAACAGCTCTCATAGGGCTGGCCCGAAGGATTTGATATTTTTACGTGGCTAGGAACCAATTGATTATTTAGCAACGGGACCTACTGCTTATTGTGGGATCCGAACCACATCGAGGAATGAATTTCTATCAGCAGAAATAAATTCCTCTGATTTCGCGTCGGCAGAGCGAGGAATCGAACCTCTACCAAGAGATCGGTAGTCGAGTATGTAACCGACTCGTCCAACGAGGAATTATTAGAGAGCAGTGATGGGAATTAACATTACTGATACTATTATTATTAACGGCAAACGTTGCTTCATATGCCGGTACTTTTAACACCATTTCCCAACGATACGTTTTTTCAAGAAATCTCCCTTTCTCTTTTTCCCCAACCGCTCCCAAAATACTCAAGAAGACCTATAATAGATTCACATCAACCGTGTATTTGATGTCTAGACCAGTCTCTTACGACGCTCCTGATTGGCTATTGATAAGCCGCTAATCACAGGGCTGGAAACACTCAGTCTCTCTCGAGAGTTCACACAGGCAAGATGTATGTTCCACCTCTTCCTGAGGGATACGTCTGTCAAAAGTATCCCTCAGGAAAGGTGGAACATACATCCTGCCCATGAGAACTCCAGAGAGAGATTGAGTTTCCAGCCCTGTGACTGGCTTATCAACATCCAATCAGGAGCGTCATTAAGGGACTGGCCTAGATATCGGATGCACGGTTGATGTGAATCTATACTATACCTTGATCCCCACCCGTCACTTTTCTGTTGTAAGAGGGGTGAATCCCAAATCCCTCCCCCCCCCCCTCCCAAATGAAAAAAACAACTCGGGATGTTCTCATTCGGGGATCTAATTGTAATTACGGTCAGTCATACGCTTACAAGTCAGGAGTAGTGGGAGAGAAAAAAAAAACACGGGTAGTCTGGAAATTGTTATTTCACTATTGGTGGTCTTGACAGAGAGAGAGAGAGAGAGAGAGAGAGAGAGAGAGAGAGAGAGAGAGAGAGAGAATATTCCACGCTAATTATATTAATGAGAGAATATATAAATTTCTTATCACAGGGTTCAAAAGAGAGCGAGATATTTTATAACATTCTTAAATTATCAAATTTTTCAAGGCACTACTACGACTCGCAAAAACTGTATATAAATTTAAATATATGTGTGTGTACATGTGTACTATATATTATTTATATATTTTATATATATATATATATATTATATATATATATATATATATATCCATATATATTATTATAATATACACATATAGTGTGGTAGAGCTGCATAGCTGCAACAAAGTGTACCATAACTTATATTACACATATATAAATAAAATGAAATAAAATAAAGTAAAAAGACCGAACAGGCAGACAGACAGACGGTCAGAGAGAGAGAGATCCTGCCACTTCCTTCCTTCTCTCCTCCCAAGCAACGTCAAAAAAAAGGAAGAAAAGAAATCACAAGTTGGGCGAGGCGCGCGACATCTCAAACTTCATTACCTTTCGAATCGAAGAGAAATCTCTTTAACGGAGTGTTGGTTGCTTTTGCCCTCCGTAGATTGAATCCGGGAAGGAAACACAACCTCTCTCTCCTCTCTCTCTCTCGAT
>NC_061090.1:21614193-21661693 GCF_015104395.2 Macrobrachium nipponense | reverse complement strand
ATCTGGCAATTCTCCTGTCAACATACCTACCTTTCTAAACGCATTGACCGGAAGTCATTCAGCGACGTCAAATTTAAAAACATCATTGAATAATAAGGCCTGAAAAACGAACGAAAACTGAATCTTATATGCATTATATTTTCCATAAGAAAAACAAATCTGGTCTTATCAGAAAAGAAACCAACACCACCACCCCCCCCCCCCAAAAAAAAAAGCTGTTATGAAATAACAACACACGCCAGATAATGGAAATCAATTCCACAGCACAACCGTGGCGAGGAACCATCTATTTCTCCCCAACACACAGAGTATAACATTCAAGCCACTCGAAAGCAATAAGACTATACGTCTTGGGAAAGAGACGAACATGATATATACTCAACTTGGAGAGTAGAAAGCCAAAGCAAAACCTGACCAAGGGAGAGAGAGAGAGAGAATAGGAAAGTAAAATCTCTAATAAACAAATACGAGACAATGACCGTAAACATTTCACGTTCACTTTACAGTTCTCCAAAGCGTGGCTTACAGGAAAATAACAGAAACTAATATTTCAGTGTCAATGGTATAGAAGCTCCAATACAAAGGGATACAACCGGAATACTATAACAACCTCGAACTCTCGCGAAAAATGAAAAATAAAGGATTAGCTTCGAAACGCTATTCCGAATGTCGGATCAGTATTCATTTCCTTGATAGTTTGGAGAGAGAGAGAGAGAGAGAGAGAGAGAGAGAGAGAGAGAGAGAGAGAGAGAGAGAGAGAAATTCTAGACTTGTTTGAGGAAGACACTTTACATTCGCGTGAGATTGAGACTGCAACTTTGATTAAGAGAGAGAATATTACCCTTGCGTGAAACTGACTATATTTGCGTGTACGAGAGAGAGAGAGAGAGAGAGAGAGAGAGAGAGAGAGAGAGAGAGAGAGGGTTACCCTTGCGTGAAACTGACTATAGTACTTGCGTGCGCGTGTATGAGAGAGAGAGAGAGAGAGAGAGAGAGAGAGAGAGAGAGAGAGTGTGTTACCCTTGCATGAAACTGACTATAGTACTTGTGTGTGCGTGTATGAGAGAGAGAGAGAGAGAGAGAGAGAGAGAGAGAGAGAGAGAGAGAGAGAGAGATTCTAGACTTGTTTGAGGAAGACACTTCACACTCATGTGAGACTCACATTTTAACTTAGCTTGACACACACACACATACACACACACACGCACACACACACACAGATGCCTACCCCATCCTCCCGATGAAAGACATGACATTATAAAAGGCGGCCTTTCACCTTTAAACCTCTTTCCAAAGACGAAAGTATTCCTGTGGGTCACGAGAGGTTGCATAAATAACCCCCTTTCAGCATTCCCTAGAAGGAGGCAACCCATAGATTCACGTCACTCTCAACAAAGTCCGTCACTCTGGAGAGGCAACTAAGCGTGCCGACAGCGTGACTGGATGAAGTTCTCTTCTCTCAAGAAGTGGGCTCGTGCGTTAGCGTGTATGCATAGATAACTATAGCTGGTTCACTTAAGGTAGATTCTTGGGTGAGCCCTATCTCTACGAGGCGTTTGTTTGGCGGGCTCTGATTGGCTGGGAGCTGCCTACCTCCCGGTACCAGCCAATCAGCGGCCGCCAAACAAACGTCTCGTAAGCATACGGCTCATCCATGAATCTACCTTAAGTGAACCAGTTATACTATAGCACATAAATCATGTGCTTTAGCTTCTAATACCTTCCTGTAATAATAAACAGTACCTTGACGAAGAATCTGGCTTCGAATATTCATATACTTCGCAACCGTTATAAAACCTGAGGTTTCCAGTGAATATAATTTTGGTCTCTCATAGTGCATTTATATAGATCCCGCGTTAGAACTAATGAATTTACTCGGTTCATAAACTATTTCTACGTCGAGAGTTGTGGTACAAAAATTGTGCAATATTGTACCAAGCAATAGATTAAGCAAATATGCACGAGGAAAGATATGGAATTCAACTGTACATCGAAAGAACATCCGATATTGAATAAACAACTGTCAAGTCATACATTCCATGAAGGTGAAAGGATACAGAGAAACGGTGCAACCATGCCTTCATTTGGGTATTTTTTTTTTTCGTCGCAGTAGCTGTTCTTCAAAACGGTAATATTTTTGTTGACATCATCATTCTTGTTTTGTTTGTTTGTATGGTGTTTTTACGTTACATGGAACCAGTGGTTACTCGGTAACGGGACCAACGGCTTTACGTGACTTCCGAACCACGTCGAGAGTGAACTTCTATCAACAGAAATACACATCTCTCACCCCTCAATGGAATGCCAGAAAATTGAACTCGCGGCCACCGAGGTGGCGATCTGGAGAGAGACTGGCAGTTTCCAGCCCCGACATTAGCTTATCAACAGCCAATCAGGAGCGTCGTAAGGGACTGGCCTAGACGTCAAATGCAAGGTTGATGTGAATCTGCTACAGTGACTCTCACGCGAAGTATCCCTCCCTCCGCGTCGAGAATTTCCTACCAAGAAACGCGCTGACAATTCCCAGTCTCCGCCCCAGTCATCCCATGGCCGGGGATCTTTCCGGGAACAGCACAATGCATAAATGACGCGCATTCTTCTCCCTCTCATTCAAACCGCCTTCCGAGAGAAGACGTCAGCATTCTGAAGCTTGGCAAGGCAGCAACCGACAATATTTTCGCTGATGTGCAGAAAGCACGGTTAAAATTATGATGCGCAAAATGTAAGCTTTCGTTAATTGGATTATGTGCCGAAGGTATTGTTAATACAGTTCCTTGTAAAAAATGTAATTATTCCACTAACAGTCTTTTGACTGTTCGACAATGGAAAACTGCGTAAACAGCTCATGGACACAATTAGCCTACTAAACAATGACGAGCATACAAGCTGACAAATTTCCCTGTGAATTAAAACTGGGGACTTCGTATAACCCTCAACATTGCACAGTACGCGCAAATACGTGTTTGTACTTGTAAACAAATCATATCTGAATGTATGTAGTATGTATGTTATGTTATGATGGTAAAAGATGTTAATGTATGGTTAAAATGTTACTAATATATATAAAAATATAATTTATAAAATATATATAAGATATAATGCCACTGCCAAATGTACACTTCCGTCTTGACTCCAATACATTGAAGATCTCTTCCCAAACTTCAGCACAATCCCCGCTATACCTTCCTTGCATCAACCTATTCTAAGTCATTCCTCTTTCATCCTACCATCATCCATCATATTCACTCATAAAAACCTGCAGTACTTAAATACTTTCATTATTTATACTAACTTTACTACCTGCAGTACTTCAATACTTTCATCATTTATACTAACTTCACTCTTATAGAATAGAATATAGGATTTAGGCCAAATACCAAGCGCTGGGACCTATGAGATCATTCGGCACTGAAACGAAACAGTGCAAAACCATTTTTTAGAAAGGGTGGAAAATCAGATGGAAGAAAAAGAATACGAACGGAGACAGTGTAAAAGAAATCAGAGGTTTCAGCTAGGGGCCGAAAGGGCGCAGCAAAGACCCTTAAGTAGTGCTTACAGTATGCCAAGTGATGTGCATTGACGGCACTAGAGGGCACTTCTTCAAGTCTCATAACCTGTCCCTTACATATATTCCCAAACCTTTCGCCAGTTTCAGCAATTTCTTTTCAACATCCCTGAGCAGTACAGCATCACCTTCGAGCATCGACCATTCCACGATCCACTCACGACCCACTTCATTGTTTCACACCTTTTCTAGGTTCTTGGTTATCTTTCATTCCCGACCTAATGACTGATTTATGGTCACTGAAACTGGAGTCAAAGCATCTAAGTTAAAATGTCGAAGGAGTCTGTTCTCAAAAGTAGTCAGCGATGTAGATTGAACTTATTATATTTGTCACCGTTATTGTTACAGTGATAAATGAATTTATATATAATTGCTTAAAATAAACGTTACATCTCATAATCCACAGCTGTAACTAAAGAAGAATTAAATTCAAAATGAACAGCAAAGGATCACAGTAATTAGTGATATAAGCTTTTTAAATAAAATGTATTGATAGACTATAAAAAAATATATGGGTATATCTATGCACCTGATATCAATAACAGTTCAAAACACTGCTGTGCAGTTCAATAAATACCGAGAGAGAGAGAGAGAGAGAGAGAGAGAGAGAGAGAGAGAGAGAGAGAAGAGTAGAGAGAGTTGTTTATTAATGAAAATGTGTGAATGGAAAAAACGAGAAAACTAAACTTAAAGAGTAGAGAGAGAGAGAGAGAGAGAGAGAGAGAGAGAGAGAGAGAGAGAGAGAGAGTTTAATAATGAAAATGTGTGAATGGAAAAAAGAGAAAACTAAAGTTAAAGAGAGAGAGAGAGAGAGAGAGAGAGAGAGAGAGAGAGAGAGAGAGAGAGAGTGTCTGTATCTGCCTGTCAGTGGTGCGCCTTTCATTCAGGCACTTAACTGGTCTCTAACCACAGTTTACCGACGCTACGAAAAGTAATGTGTGCGAATGAATATGGTATTAATCTAAAGACACCAATTAAAAGTTAACCTCTATTCATGAATTTCCAAGGACGATAAAAAATCATTAATATACTTAATTATATGCAAACAAATCCAAGGCATTAATTATTCGCTATGGCCGCCGGTCTCAGGACCAATGAAGTCAAGCCAGATTGCATCTAATCAGTAATTGGCTCCATGGCCCAGCGATAAATGCCAGAACCCATGACCATCCCGAAATCGATGCTTAGAACTTCACAGCGTTCCCTCGGACACAAAAAACCAGCCGAGTTGATTAAATGAAAGTCGTAAGTACGACTAATCAATGACTTAAGGCCTACCAAGGAGTTAAGTCTGTGAATTCAGATGAGAAACTATACAAATTATAGGTTATAATATATACTACAGGGTGAACTATAGACAATAGATTTTACCTACATATAACAAATTAAGAGTAAAGCTCAGAAAACGAATGATACGAAACCACAAACGATAATAAACCACACGCAACAACAAAAGATCTAGACATAAATAAAACCGTCCAGTAACAATTGCAGTTGAAAAAACGATTGGTTTTTGGAAAAAAAATATTCATCATACATACACGACAATTACTTTAAACAAAAAGATACTTCCATTACAATAGTCCTATGTAAACACTACATTATTTCCACGATGCTTATACAAACATTACTTCCATCGTAACCGATTGAACTATCAAAAAATTAATCATGATTTGAGCTTGGAAAAAAAAAAAACTGCATAAAAAAAAAAAAAAAACATTCGTTCGAGTCGGTCAGAGATTAATGTTCCAATTCTGCAACTGCGATTGCAGAAAAAAAGGCCCAAACTGAATTGACTGTCCTTTTCGGTTGGGCATCGAGGAAATGCAATAAATGGTGCTTGGGCGAAATTCAACAATATTTGTCAGAGCGTCGTGAGGCCTCTGGGTAAGCTTTTTTTATCTGCCAATCGGAGGAAAATAGTAATTTCTTTTAAACGCACATTCTTGTTATCTTTTAATTATTATAACGAGACCACTTAACCGTAGTTAAATTTCCTGGCTGTCAAAGACCTACTGAGAAGAGTTCTTAAGTGAAGATGGAAACTGAATGAGAGTTTTACAGCTAAATAGATACAGACGTCTACAGTGTGCCACGCGAAACGAAATGCATTCCTTTCCTCTATAGGGGCTCGAAAGTAAAAAAACAAAATTAAAATGATCAAATACCTCCCATAAAGTATAATGTGCCTACCTGAACTGATCAAAGATGAAATTCAGATCACAGCGAATTTTCTAACAGCGCACAAACCTTAAAAAGCCCGTTTAAGTTCGCGTATAGTTGCACTTGAATAAGTTAGTATGAGAAAAAAGTCATTGAGCATTACACAACCACACACACACTTCTGACTGAAAAATTGCATACAACTGGTATTATTAACTGTATTGTTGCCTATGTTGTTAGTAGCATGACATAAGATTTTTACTTTACTGTTAACTCTAGTCTTTTAGTAAGGGAGACGAATATTAATTTTCATGTATCCCTATTTCTTCTGAGCCAACGTTGCTAAGTTAAAGTTGCATTGTCATACAGGAATATATACATAAATGATCAGCATTAAAAAAAATTCATGCACAACTAATAATTAGCTTTTAAAAAGATATCGAACGACTATACAAGCATGAATGATCAGCTTTAAAGAAAATATCATGCACAACTGATCAACAGAAAAAAAAATTAAAAGAATCTATTCACATAATGACAAATCAGTGCAGTCAGCATAAAAAGCTGCAGCGTATACATTTTCCAGACTTGTTAACTACAGAATAATGATCTAATTAACAACAGACCTGAATTACAATACTGGATCCTTATGACATATTTCTGCTAATTATGATATAAATGAAAAAACTTAAATTTTTTTTTACAATACACTGCACAAATTCACACTCAAAACCTTAAAACATTTCGATGTTTAACATCGAGGTACAAATCAATACATAAAACTGTACAATACTCTTTACATTTAGAATTTTAGCCAGAGTACTCTCTCTCTCTCTCTCTCTCAACATTTTGATATCTAGGTTCGAGGTGGAAAAGAAAAGATATATAAATACTAGACAATACACTTTACATCTAATATTCTAGCAAGAATACTCACTCACTCTCTCTCTCTCTCTCTCTCTCTCTCTCTCTCTCTCTCTCTCTATCTCTCTCTACATATATATATATATATATACTATATATATATATATATATATATATATATTACTAACTCCAATCCACAAGCGAGTTGTTAGAGATGTATAAGGTTTCACGTGACAAAACTATATCGAACGGAACAACCACCTTAAGAAAACAATAAACCAGTCCACCTCCGTATTCGTGACTTAACACAGTCTCCTAACAACAATCTCAGCCCCCACATCAGGCACAGGTCTATATTTATTTAGTCAATAAAGTTGAAAAAAAAAAAGTAAGGTTAATACCTCAAGAGTTCGATGACCCTTTCTTTCCCTCGTTAGAATTATCTTCCGACTCCGGTCCTAACCCTCCTCTCTCTCTCTCTCTCTCTCTCCCTCTCTCTCTCTCTCTCATCTCTCTCTCTCTCTCTTAATATATATATATATATATATATATATATATATATATATATATATATATACAATATTATATATATAATATGGGTGGGAAACATTAATAAATGAAATTCCTATTACAATAAAAAGGTAAAGCATTAGTTTAACCAGACCACTGAGCTGATTAACAGCTCTCCTTGGGCTGGCCAGGAGAATTAGATATATTTTAAGTGGCCAGGAACCAATTGGGTACCTAGTAACGGAACCTACAGCTTATTGCGGGATCCGAACCACATTATATGGAGAAATGAATTTCTAATCACCAGAAATAAATTCCTCTGATTCCGCGTTGGCCGAGCGGGGAGGTAACTTCGGACTCCCGTTACAATAAATGAGAGTTCGAAGTTCAGTTTCTTCTACGGGCAAAGACATTTATTAAAATAAGTAACTAACACGTTTCAAGAAATAACAAGGTCCATCCATCACTCCCACAAAATGATAGAAGAAATGGTAAATAAACAAAAAAAAAATACAAAGATATACCTTCCATTAAACGGAATTCATGATCATTCCAAAAAAATAAAACTATGAACTAACATAGCTTCAACTGCATTTTACAAATCAATTATAAACATATAAGAAACAATACGTTAATTTCAAAAGACCTGTTAATTAAACTACACGAGAAATATAAACGAAATACAGAAAATGTTTAACGAACTTTCAGAAATACTACTCACAAGCTGTAATTACGAAATACTATAGAAAAAATGACGAAACTCATCAGCAATTAAATAACAAATCTGATAAAATGGGGGGAAAAAGTACAAGGGGAATTATAAACGTAACTCTATAATGATCAAAGGTAAACAATAGACTTGAAAAAAAAAAGTAATTTAGAGACGACATCAAACGCAAATGAAAAATACCTTAAAAATAAAAACAATGATATACTCATTCGAATAACAAACCATTCTAAAACACTTTCCAAGGAAAAACGGAACTACTACAAAGACACCGAGGAAACGGACTAAAATAAGAGCACCCTTACACCTTGGAACCAGAATGAACTAAAATAAAAACACCTTGGAGCCAGAATCCTTTGGACAGGATCTGATTAGAGATGCTCTAGTGACGAACACCAAACAACGACACGACTGATCTCTGCCTAAGCTGAGTTCTAAGAAGTGTTGCAGCATCGTATCACAAAGCAATTCACGGTTGACATATACTCCTCCAACTACCTAATGCAAACTTTCTTGTCAAAAATCTTACAAGGAAACTTGAATGAATGTTTTTTGTTTTTTTTTATTCTAACCTTGGGATATTTTTCATGTTAAATAACAGGAGGCCCTTTTGTTTCTCAGGGTTGTCATCTATTGTTTCTCATTAACAGTAGCAACAGTAAAACTAAATGTCAGTGAGTGCAGTATTGAAAATTACCACCTCACCCGTACTTTTTGCAATTCTGCATAACAATGTATCCACTTAAAACTACTTATTTGGTACTTTTCCCACTTATAACCAACTGCAGCACTGCTGCAATCTGATACTAAATGAACGGAGACATAGGCCTAACAGTTTTTCTCTTACATAGCAATGTGTGCGAATTAGTTAACAGCTTTTCATCCTGTAGCCAGTCACATTCATGTTCTATGAAATATTATGACAAATAAAATCAGATGTCACTGTTAAGCAAAAAACTAACTGCGAAAACAATGTAATGATAAAAAAATGCCTGTTTTCAAAATTAATGAAACGTCAACGATTTGCAAACCATTATTGTTACATACAACTAAGCCACTACTGCCTACAACGTATTTACAAAACAAACGGTTTATAATGGATTGCGTTTGTTTTTTATTTTAAACAAAATCCTATTCATTCCAGTAATTTGTCAACTGAAATGACGAATGTAGGACAAATAGTCTGTAGTAACGTTTCGCATTACGCTCGAGGATTTGCACCCCGGGGTCATTACACTTGAACGCAAGAATTTGCTAAGAAAAACTTCAAATTTTATTTCAATACTGGGTCGTCATCCCACCCATTGCTATGTAGCGTTCTACTAATATTTTTTTCTGTTGACGCATTATAAATGAAGTTCGTGAAACCCAAACACGTCGAAAACTTACCTGAAATTTTATCGCGAGTTCCGCTCCAGTACCGGGAAGGAGCGTGGCGCACTTACACCCTTACACTGACGGGTCTGAGTTGTTACTGACTGAGCTGAGCGATTTGGGGGCGCACTCCACACACACACACACACTCGCACATACACACCACACATGCCAAGACACCATCTGGGCCCATCTTCTGAACACAGCTTAAACTGCATGGCACGCTAATATTGAAAAGAGTGAGACACCTAGAATCCAGTCTTATTGAAAATATTAATTAAACTATCTCTACAGATAATAGCTACTGCACCGGCAGAATTACTCGGTAATGGCTGTTATCGAATTCTGAACTATGACATTATGGCGAGTAAATATGTGCTTTAATTATATTAATTTCCCAAGTATGTGCATTAATTATATTCACTTCCCCAGTGAACAATTAAACTTCAAATAGTTATCCATTTGGCAATAGACCCAGAGCAGCATCAAAATCAAAAAGATAACTGAAGGCAATTCTTAGGCCTATATGCACAATCTGCTTCGCATGGAAGTCAGTAAATGCACTCATTTTTCTCACTGTACGTGTATCAATGAATAAAGGACCTATTCTTAAATTTGCTCAACAATGGAGATTAATAACTGTGAAAGTCAACAGACAACAAGAATCTTCAGCTTACCAAAAAAAAAAAAAAAAAAAAACCACAAGTTGAGTTTCCACAGGTTTCCATAAACAGCAACTTCGGTTATAATTACATATCCTGCTCCGATGTAGAGCTCATTTGATGGATATCTGAATAATGACTTTTTTGTGTGTGAGGGAGGTGATGGAGGGTTTGAGGAGTTCATATCGTCACTTTCATGATTTGCAAGTCAAGCCACGGTGATTTATAGGCCTAGCTTACTGCCAAGCTCCCAATTTTGCATTAGCTACAAGGACAATGGCGCCTCATTTTAAAACATTGTTCCAGTTTTCCTCTCAATTAAGAGATAAACTTCATGATTTTATCCCAAAAATTATGAAAAGTCTACATAGATGTTTTGAGTCAACTATTCAAAGAAGACATGGGGATAGTGCAAACACGCCAAGCACATAAATTTTGTAAGCTCATGAAATTCTAACAGAAACACTTACTTACCACCAAAGATATGTAGTAGATTTCTTATCTATAAAATTGTGAACTACTGATTAAAAGTTTAATATGAAGTAATAATGGATGCGCTTGCACTACGAAAACCAAATCCAGCTCACATGGCTGCCTACCGATGTAGTGCTGCACACATCCGCTACCAGAACCGGTGTTCACCATTATGATTTGGGTAATTGAACGTCGTTCTTTAGACCATTTGTGTCTTGTGTAAATATGCATGCCTTGGATGTGTCGAAATAAGCGTGAGAATAAGCTGGCGTGATAATGATGGCTGAATGACGAGTATATAGAACTGCACTTGGGTTTATAGCAAACAAACCTGTGGTAAGAAATGAGGAACGAATGAGAATTACTTTGTTCTTAAATAGAATGTTCCCTAATTGGAAGATAAATATGGATATCATTAACGCTTACAGTGACTTTGAAATGCGACAATAAGCAAGAATGAAGCGTAAATAAAGCGTCGAAATATGAAGGGAAATTATTTCCTAAGGCCAAAGAATTAAGTATATGAGATTTGTTATGTCAGTGGGCTAGGAGTGAGTATCGTAAATATATGTACGCTTTTCTAGAATGTCAGTGTGCCTCATGTTTCTCAAATTTATGCATATTCTGTAGTAATGAGAGAAGGAGTCATGACTAATTGTGCAGATTTATAAGCCATAGCCAAAGATAAGGATGCAATGACCAGGCATTTCTAAAGCTAAAAGTTAGACACATAAAGGTAGATAATATATCTATCTACCTCATTTTATATATGTATATATAATATACTATATATTCGTTGGCTGGTGTAAATTTGTTAAATTTTTTTAGTAAAAAAAGAAAACTCAAATCTAAATTTGAATTTGACGACATGCACATAATTGCTTTAGTTTAGGGGCCACAGTGGTTTGGATACGAAGCCTGATGTGGACCTCTGATGTTCAGTCTTGTTGTAGGTCACAGTGGGGCCACTGTAGTATTGCATTATCATGCCAAGAATTGCCATTAAACGACAAGAGAGGTCACAAGAAACTGCAGATCCAGCATTATCGCTGGCACACATCATGGAAGGACGCAAAGAGTTTACTTAAGGGCCCTTTCACACTATGTCGTACGTAAAGGCGACACAATGTCGGACCTACATGCGACTAGCAGTCGACTATTATCTCTAATGTACCTTTTCACACTATGTCGGTCCGGCATCGCATTACAGCCGACAGGCCCCACTGGCCATGTCCGGTGCTGCACCCAGACGCGATTGCAGTTGGCCATTGCCTTCAATACATGTCCTCACACAATGCGATTTTTTCCTGCATATACGTGCGACAGCAGTAGACTTCCACTGCTTCTGGTGATCGGGTGCATTGGATATTGAAAACATTTGAGTGATATAAATAGTGTTATTCCCGTTGCTGAATAACCACTGGTTCCATGCAACGAAAAAACCACCATACAATAATAATAATAACAATAGTGTTATTCGTAAATAAGAAAGAACTACAGGTATGGTTAACTTAAGTATAAACTACTGATGAAATTCAGGGCCTCTGTAACACGGTTTTTTGGATTTTGCTCCTTATCAAAGCATCGGATGTAGCTGAAAGTTGACATCTGTATATTTTACAACTACACACAAATTTTGTCAGCATTATCAATAACCTAAACCAGATAGTTTTAATTTTTATAGAGTAAAAATGATCTAGCCCACGCCATGGCCAATGATTGCGAGCCAAGAGTCGAAAAACATTCATTACGTAAGCAAGGTAAACATCGTTTTACGAAATGTTGCCCCGCCCATCCACCAGACAGAAACCCATTCACCTTATTCCATCGGCTCTGAAACCCTTAGTAGTCAAGAATGGCTGACAGGATTTGGAATTGTCCCCGTGGTTGCAAAACTGCATTTGTCTTACGACTTGCAACTTTATACAGTCAAGAGAAAGCCCGTGGCCATACTTACTATAGCCTGAATAGGTAATTATTCAGTTTCTAGTTTAAATCCAATGTTTATGGTCTGATTTGTATTTAGCGTAACATGATTATAATACTTGTAATGTCATTCAGGATTTTGAACATTTCCATTAACTATTCACTATGCCACCAAGAGAGAGAAAAAAAGAGAAAGATTGTATGTAAACAGTCTTTATATAACTATTTTTGTCAAAATAAGATTTTTATCCAAAGTAAATACAAGCTTATATGTGCTAAAATCTCCAGCAGACCAACGGATCATCCGATATAATTTTTTTCTTCTTCTTTAGTCTGTACGACTATGTTGGATATAAAGACTTTATGAATGGCGGAACGATACATAGATGTGGGTGGGGTATCTGTGCTAGCGTAGTAATACTACAGTAGCAGTAGTGCAGCAAAATTTAGTAATAGCAGCAATATACATGAATTAAACGTTTAGGCCAACTGCTGGGATCCCTGAGGATCATTTAGCACTTCTTACAACTACTCGAGAAATGAGATTTTATAGCCAGAAGTTAGATTTTCTAATACAACAATGTCCATGATAGCCTTCATTGTTATCCTGAATTATAACGAGGCCAAAGTGGGTGGAGCCTCATGAAGTCATCATTCTGACGATAATTATTGGTGAAGGTTTAAAGCCAAAATACGGTACCGTCTATTTTTTATTTTTTTTTAGGAAATAGGTAGATAGCCCATAAATAAAAATTGCTTGACATTGGATACAGCAGTTATCAAATCAAGCTTGTCTACTATGTCTTTGAAAACTACCAACTATTCCCTACATCTTGTCAATCTGATTGTGACCTATAAAGTAAATTATTATTTCTTAGGACACTTATTTTGGGAGTTAGACTATTAATCGAAGTGTTTTTGTATTTATTAACGTATTTTGTTGGTTTGTTCATTATGACAATTATCAGTGGAGAGGATTCAGAGTTCATAAAGGTGTACTGCTTTGCTTGTATTTAAATTTTTGTCATTGTTGCCAGAGGTATAGCCTTCGTTACGTATAGCCAATCATCCATCGAGAAAGAGGGAAGAAATGGTGTCATAAGTTATGTAACGAGTGCGTTCGAAACCTTTTCTCTGAGTAAGTTGGCCAGTCTTCAAAAAAAGTCACTTTTACATTATAAGTACCAAATTTATTCAACCTACCTAATGCAGAATACAGTCAAAATTTATGTGTAGATATAATGTGTATTCTGAATAAGCGTTATATCTATGAAATGCATAGATAAAAAGTTATTGCCAAAAAACCGTGTTACAGAAGCCCTGAATCTTATAAATTTGCAGTTTTTTTTTCATTAAGGTTACATATACGTTTTGATACTGAAATTATTAGAAGGTTATCGGCAGATTATTGATATAAAAGAGGACTAAAAGTTTTTGATTTCGATATATATGATTTTTTTAGAAGTTTTTATAGTTAAAACTTACGTTTTATTTACACTAATTAATGAAACAGAGAGAGATAAGGATTTTTTTATTTATATCAAAGTAAAAGATTTTAGTTTTTGATATAGATATATCAGTTTATACTTTTGATAAATAGAGATGTTTCAGCTAACACTAGTAGTTTTCATTTCTCCTTTTTAATTTCTATATAGAAAAGCAAATTTACAAGGAAAGGTCCATATTATTTCGTCTTACTTAATGGTAACTTCCAGTTGTTGTGCTGGCGAAATATCATCTCTGAATGTCGCATTTCTTATAGCAACTGGTCATGTAGACGTGACAAGAGTTCCTCAAAGGTTGTTTTAGACATTCTGAATTAATTGAAAAATTTATCATTATCTCTCTTCAGCTCATCGAAAATTGTGGCAAATGCACCGTACAAGTGCCTTTCTGTATTCAAAGGGTGTACCCAGTGAATTCTAGGTTTTCTCTTCTTTTTTTCCTCAAATGTAGTAAATAAAGACAATTTTCTCTTCCTGTCCATCTAGTCACCACTACAGGCTGAGAGCAGACTGCAAGCGCTTGTCAAAAATTGGGTCACTTTGTGCGGCAGTCGGATAAATGTACGATTTGCGCAATTTTGTGTCGCATTTACATCCGGCACTGCAATCTATCTTGGTGCGACAAGAATCGCATAGTGTGAAAGTCACAAAATTTGCCCACCACCCTCTCAAACCCCTCAGCCCCCCCCCCCCCCCCCCCCCCCCCCCCCCCCCCCCCCCCCCCCCCCCCCCCCCCCCCCCCCCCCCCCCCCCCGGCCCCGAACAGTCTTAAAACAACAAGGGAACATGTAAAGCATATTCCTTCTATGAGAAAAGAACAACCAGGGCTAAGTTATAAATCTATACAACAAGACATTTAAACTAGGCGTCTCCTGAGAGGGCGATAGACCAATAGATCAAGTATATCCTGCACGTCTGGAGAAGATGGATTGATGATTCTCTCGTGGCTTCCAGAGGCATCTCCCTCTCTCTCTCTCTCTCTCTCTCTCTCCATTCTCTGATGTTTGGTTCGATAAAGGCTAATATATAGGTACACATAATACAAATGTACGTCATATACCGCTTTAAATCTGTTTCATCAATGTAAAAACAAAAAAATTAAATGAGAGACCAACAGAAGAAATCGTTAATCATCCTCGGCAATCTATAGCATGTACCAGAACTTACCATCAACTGGGGAGAGAGAGAGAGAGAGAGAGAGAGAGAGAGAGAGAGAGAGAGAGAGAGAGAGAGAGAGAGAGAGAGAGAGAGTGGTCATCCACTCAGTAACAACGGCCTGCCGCAGTTATTATCCGTGAGTGTTTCAACCGGCATTTACACAATGAATTGATGGCAATTAGTACCATACGGCTATGACATTTTGTTTCGAGTAAATCTAACTGACGAGTAACTTCATTCGATTTCTCCTACAAACCTGTTTTACATAACAGATTACATAACCTATAAATCTACTGTGCCATTTCACTTGGGCTTTTGCTGGGGTTTTAAGCTATCTACGCACACTCATCTTTCCGGGTTTCCTTTAGCATTTTTCTGTTTACAAATGCTTCTCTTCCATTTTCTTTCCCTTTTCCTATATCGTCAGTCAGGCCGGAAATTGGTCTGTCCGTGTCATTGGCATTTACGCAGGAAAAAACTAAAAGGAAAAATATGGAATATAAAATTTATGTCAAAGGACAAGCGGTGGGGTCTATGAGGTCCTTCAAGGCTGGAAGGGAAATTTAGAGTAAGAAGGTTTGAAAGGTGTAACGGAAAGAAAACCTCGTAGTTGCAGTGTGAAATAATTTTCAGGAAAGTGTGGATAGCAAGATGGAAGAAAGAGAATATGAACGGAGACACGGCAAAAGGAATGAAAGGGATTGCAGCTAAGGGCCGAAGGGACGCTTCAAAGAACCTTAAGTTAAGTAATTCCTCCAGTGCACCGGATGAGATGCACTGACAGTACCACGAGGCCCGATTTTTATCAAATGTTGTTTATCAAGCCAAGCACAGGGGCGCTTTCGACCATCCACCAATCAAGACGAAAAAGGGGTAGTTGGAAAAACCCCACGGTTGCACTAACAAGTAATAGTTAGAGATGTTGGGATAACAAGATTGAAGAAAAGGAAATGAGCATGGAGGTCAAGTAAAATGCTAATGAGGGGGTGTAGCAAACACACTTTGGGCATGCCTACAGTACACCACGAGAGGTGCACTGAAGCACTTTAGTTCGTACGGGGCAAGGACCTGCACTGGCAAAAAGCCTAGGCTTAGACTAATCCAGAGTCAAAGTAATAGGGTCTGCTCACGAGGCGGTACTAAAACCTATCCCCGCCCCTTGTGAAACGTCATCAGTTACAAAAGGACCATATCTTTATGAAACTATATTTACGATAACATTTTCATATAACTATTTTTGCGATGGCGTATTTTTTTATATAAATTTTCCTTTTATTGCATGTTGCCGTATACTACGTTAAAGTACAAAGAATGCTCTTTCAAATGATATATAGCACATTACAATTACGATTACTTTCAAACCAACAAGCGCGCACAGAAAACATTATCTACCCTCACCAAAATGTGCAATTACTTCATCCGTCAACCTACATACATTCACGTTTCGTAGCGTATCTGACTAAGGGATGATGATAGAAAGAAACTGAAAAATGGATTAGAAAGCTGATAAAATTTACTATATAATGCATAAATAAAATTGATAGGTGTTCTCAGAAATTTTCGAGGCATTCTAGGTCAAAGACGGAGCAAAATTTTTAAATTTTATGTAAATATTTACATTTTTCTTACATAATTTTACATCTTATTACGTTTTGCCATATACCATGTAAAAGTACAAAGAATGCCCTTTCAATTTGTATATGACACATTACAATTACAATTATTTTCAAACCCATAATCGCGCACAGAAAATATTATCTACGCACGCAAAAATTATAAAAAATTAAGCGTTCGTGGGAGATCTGAAATCTAGCCCCGCCCCTTGTGAAACGTCATCAGATACATCCAGGCAGACTGACGAATAACTTTTTGTACTTTTTTCGAAAATATTATAATTGTTTGAGGCATGCATAATTAATTCCTTTATGTATACAGTTTGTGTTATATGTAAACTTATGTGTTCGGAAGTATATTTATGTGATATGAAGTGTTAATGAGAAATTTGCTGGAAATGTGTTCCCTGTATCATTTTCTTCATCATTTATTCCTTTGATACCTTATATAGTAGATGATGTAATTCTTATACTTTTAATATTGTTTTCTTTTTTGTGGCTTAGTCGTGCAAATGCAACTGCCATTTTTTACACTGCCTGTATCCATATTTTCTTTGTATTTATTGAATAACAATAAGTATTCACAATAAGATTTGGAAAATATAATTAATCTATCATTCTAACCTTTATCATAAAAAAGTTGCTTTTCAAAGTGAGGTATGAACACAGTGACAGAACTAAATACATTTCTTAAGAATTATTTAAAATCTTGATAATATTACTACTTGAGAGAGAGAGAGAGAGAGAGAGAGAGAGAGAGAGAGAGAGAGAGAGAGAGAGAGAGAGAGTTGTCATGTTAAAAGAAATGGACTTGAAGAGAATACAGCAAACCAGTATATAGGTAAGTAAATAAATAAGTAAAGAATAAACATATGAAGAAAGCTGGAGTGTTCAAACTGTTATATTTTGTGCAATAAATCAAGATTTGGTGACTAAATGAGAGAATGGGTATTAAAAGAATCAAACATGTGACTTCTACAGATTTTATCATCAAGATTTTATGAAAAACACCACTCGATATGGATTAAATGTATAAAAACTAAGGGTTCTTATAAGTAATTCAGTGGAGAAACACGGGAGTGCTACTCTAGTGACGTCACAGTATTAGCTCCGCCCCCACTGCTGAGTTGAGCAGACCCTATATACTGTGAATGGTTATTAAAAAACATCAAGCGTGTGAACTCTTTACAGGTTTTATCAGATTTTATAAAAAAAACCCATGCGATATGGATTAAATGTATAAAAATTAACGCTTCTTTAAGTAATTCAATGGAGAAGCGCGAGTGGTGTTACTCTTCTGACGTCACAGTATTAGCTCCGCCCCCACTGCCGAGTTGAGCAGACCCCTATTACTTTGACTCTGGACCAATCAGCCAATCAAACACCAATTCGGAGAGAGAGAGAGACGGCTTCAGTTAAAAACCCATTAAGTCTTTGTAAGCCTATGAAGTGCTATATGTACCTGGCAGCTAGTTGATTGTTGTGGGCTGTAGACTACGTGGAGATATAAGTGAGACTTTTTTTTTTTTTAACTTCAAACAGTAGAGGAGAATCGGAAAGTTTACATATTCTAGAGCCAGCTCTGATAAGGAGAAATGAATGACTTTCCACACGCACACAAACACGTATATATATATATATATATATATATATATATATATATATATATCCTTCGGTTCTTTGAAAGTCTTTCCGGATGAGGTATATAGCGCTATGCCATTTACATTACTGTAGCAAAAATAAACAAAAACCAGCACACTCATACAAACGTATATGAATAACTGCACATAACATAAATGTGAAAGTTATTTCCATAATCAGATTCAGCAATTACGAAACCTTTCACTTTCAAAAAGATTGGCTCGTGAATGAAATATAGGTCGAGCTATTTATGAATCTTCCCCAAAAATGTCGACTCTGATGATTCATTTCCCATTAAGCCTCAAATGAATGTTTTATGATTTTAAGTGAAGGCAATAATTTACAGCGTTTCCCGGGGAAAAAATAAACCAAACTTTCATCAGGGCTGTCGTAGGCGAGGAGGAGGAGGAGGAGGAGGAGGAGGATTAGGTGGTGGAAGGGGAGTGGGAGGTGGTTTCGCATGTTGGAGACAATCGTTTTGCAGTTGCATGGCTACTTTACCATACATTCTTTACTCAGCATTTTCAGAGGAAGAAAATTCAACTGTTTATCATTCTAATATTGTATATACTGCCGTGCTTACTCATTATGAACTATGTAACTCAGCTTCTGGAAATTCGAGACTAAAGTGTAGTAGTACTATTTCAGGGGAAAGCCGGTGCCACGGGAAAACTCGCATATACCAAGGAAAGGGGTTTTCCTAACAATAAATGGACGAAGGTAGGAGCATTGCCTCAGAACCCCTTATGGATGCTGAAATGAAATTAGAATAACAAATTAGTAATACCAGATGATTCATTTACATATTTCTTTTAGAGACGTATGAAACGCAGAAAACGAGAATTTTAAATTCAGAGTAGGAAATGTACAAACGAAGAGAAGAGTAAGATGTTAAACACGATATTAGGCTTCCACACTTGAAGACCAATGTTATGAAATATATATATATATATATATATATATATATATATATATATATATATATATATATATATAACTTGAAAAATCAGCATCCGGTATCAAACGGCGACTTGGAAACCTAATAAAGACCCGTGATCATAGAAAACGTAATCTGGCGGGAAAAGTGGACTGCGACGGCCGTTGAAAGACCAAATAGCTCCGTCTTTCATCTCGAGACGAGTCTTTGAACTTTTTCTCCAAATTGACTCAATTTTCGACGTGGATTTTGTTGATATGAGGTTGTCAAGAGCGAGATGCACATGGATATTAAATTATGTTTTTCGCACATAAGGCTGTAATCATGTTTGCAAATGGATATAACGGGGAAAAATAAATAATTTTATTGGAGACGACATCGTTTACCTTAAGAGAATTTTTAGGGTACACGTACTTATTTTCGGCTTAAATATGAAGGCAAGTTTTGCATTCGGGTGAGCTAGCGAATGTGTGAGTCATTATACAAAAATTTTGACTGTTATTATTTTTACGTTGATAGATTCTCCTAAAAAAAAAAAAAAATCAGAATTTGGCTACAAACCTTCAATACTGAATTTTTATTAGACAAAACATCTTCTCCCCAGCTTTATCCCTATTCGGGGTCGCCGTTTCTAATGAGTCTCTTCCATCTACCTCTGTCCCGTGTCATTTCCTCCCATACTCCCTTCTCCCTCATATCATCTCTAATGCAATCTCTCCACCTGGTCTTAGGTTTTCCTCTCCTTCGTGTTCCATCCACCTCCACGTCCATCACTTCTCTTGCCATGTATTGCTATTCTCTTCTCATCAGGTGGCCATACCATCTTAACCTTGCCTCTTGCACTTTCTTTGATGCATCAGTGACTTTTACTGTACCCCTAATATGTTCATTTCTAATCAAAAGGGTATTATTATAAATTCCTTAATACTCTCAAAAGTATGGTATTTGGCTCACACATTTCCATTGTCTAAACGAGTGGCATTAGCCATAAATTCTTGTATTTTTAGATTTCTTTGGCATGGAAAGTACCAGCCTATTAGAAGAACAACACTTTGTTTACCCAAGGAAGAAGGGGGACTGGGGATTACAGATGTTTATCACAAGGCTTTATCTATTTTATGTTGCACTGTTTTAAAAGAGCTAACAAATGATTCATGCCTTGCTGTTTATTATTGTAGTATAAGACTAAGTCATATGATGAATACGATTGATAAAAAAGAGGTATCGTATATTTCTAGTCCATACTATTCTGTAGCGATAGAGGCAATTAGAAAGGTGTTTCGTTGTAAAAATTTCCCTGTGTTGACGAGTAAAGTAGTTTATGATTGTATCCGTCCAAATTGTGAGGCAATAATAGAGAGTAACTACCCGTTGTTCAACTGGAAAAGCATTTGGAAGAATGTAAACAATAGACATATAGGATTACGAGAGAAAGAATTTATGTGTAGATACTTGCATGAGACTCTAGCAACTAACCAAAGATTAAGGATGCTAAAGATAAGGACGGATGGGTCTTGTGACAGATGTGGCGAGGAAGAAAATTCAATCCATATATTTTATTCGTGTACTTATATTAAAGATATTTTTCTATGGTTTAAAAATATTCTGATCAATGTATGTAGTATTGAGAAAAATAGTTTCTTAAGAATTTTAATGTTAGATTTTAATTGTAAAACAACAAAGTGTAACAATGCTGCATTAGTTTTAATTGTGGATTACTTGTATGTCTTATGGGTGAGCAAGAAAAAGAAATATGATCTTAGCCAAATTATAAACTTTTTAAAGAGTAAGTTTAGATATACTAGATGGTTACTTGAACGTTTGTTAAGTGAAAGAATGCTGAACTGTTTTAATAGAAAATATGTCGATTGTGATTTCAATTAACTTATCTGTAGGTTTGCGTTATATTATTATATAAGTTGGCAGGCAGATAACAAAAAATATGGTATCAGAAAAGGGACTTCATTTGCGAATGGTTTAAGTTTATGACTTTTGTAATCTATTAAGAATGTAAGTTTGATGATCTGACTAAATACAAATGTATATATCTGAAATATGTTTAAAATCTGATTATGTTGTAGTTTATTTTATAATTTAAAAAAAAATTATTACCCTGTCCTTTTTGGTTACTCCACTCATCCACCTAAGCATCCTCATCTCGGTTACGTTCAACTTTCTACCCTCTGTTTTCTTGTAAAGATGAATAACACCAGGGTGCTCTTGTAAAGTTGAATAACCCAATATTCAAACTTGTAAAGTTGATTAACCCGTTGTTTGAATCAAGCGAAAAAAAGTGATGGAAACAGAAACAAAAGTAAAAATGCAGAACATTTATTTATAAATACATAAATGCAAGTAAAAAGTTAAAAAAAATAGAGATGTAGATAAAGATCAGAGGATATAATCCATAACTAATTTAATTTGTATTGGTCAGCGATAACACCGCAAAAAGCATAAAACGTATTAGTACTATTTCTTTCACGCCACATATACTCTTGCAGATACGAGTTTAAGAATTCTCGTTTACAGCCACGCATGCTTTTAATATGTGCTTTTATTTTATTCCAGTAGCTCTCGATTGCTTGCGTGTGCACACCGGTAGTCTTATCAACAAAGTTGATAGAATGATTGACAGTATGATGTGACAGACCTAGTTCTTTTTCAGTATTACAATAAGCCTTCCACTGATCACTATGTACAATTGTTTGAGGGTAAACGACTTTCCTAATTACTGACAATGGTGTAAGTGCGTTCCGAGACTGGACTATTTTCATGTATCCTAACGACGGTGTCGTTGAGGTATCCACAATACCAAAAACCCATAGGGGTTTGCTTGGTGCCCGTCCTCTATGAAATTTTGGTTTGTGCGAGAAGAAAGACTCTTCAATCTGTACCGTTACACCAGGTCCATCTAGCTTGATTGGATTGTTTTCGAAGTATTGAGAACACACCTCACGACAGAAATTGTGGATATCAATCACATTCACTCTTGAAAGATTCAGAAAATTAACTGAGTTACACTTATTTGCTCGCACCAAAAAAAAAATAGCTTCCACCCACTTCTGCAACGAAAGTTTGGAACGGAAGAAAAATGAATCTTTACGAATACTTTCATATTGCTTATATTTTTCACAATCTTTAAACTGGCACTTCCAGGCATATTTATCTTGTAGTACAGAACGGTTAGTCCATTTCATATTCTTATCACAGTGCTTGCACTTCAACTCTCTTCTTAAAAGTCGATGCCGCTTCATCCAATTTATTACCGGAAGAGGATCTTCTACCAATAAAGGTTTAACAATATTCTGATAAATAGCACGATCCATTTCGAGGGTGCTATACTTTTCTAATGAGGTCCTTCTTGCTTTGTTACATAATAGGAAACAGAATTTGAAGAAAAAAAGGCAATGCTAATGACTACCCGACTAAAACAAACGAAAACAACTAATAACTAACTCTTAAGTATAAACAATCTCTATAAATAGCTTGTAAAGCCACCACAAGGAATAAGTACTACCTTGAAGTCTAAATTACCCTATAACTACCTTGTAAAGATGAATAACCCTGGGTCCTCTTGTAAACTTGAATAACCCCATAATCAAACTTGCAAATTTGAATAACCCCAGCGGACGCTGGGGTTATTCATCCTTACAAGATCCGATATTATATTAATGCAAGAGATGGAAAAATTATTACAATAATAAAGAGACTTTCCTGCCATATGCTATAACCCACGGCTAAATCGTAAACTGAGTCATTTTTGATAAAAAAAAAGGGGTACAGTTGTGTCGGAGGTTGGGCGGAGGGCCAGGTAGAGCGGTGCTCTGCAAGGTAGCCACCCGCCTCCACATTCTGAGTTATACTGTTTGCGCAAACATATTTCGCCCACCAAGGGTCACTAGCTGTCAAAATAATGCGTTGCGGGCTTGATTATCGGGAAATTGAAAGGAGAATAATAAAGAATAAATAAATTATTTGAGTTACTTTCCTCTACTGCGTAGCCTACGCTATTTGATGCATCACAAAATACCATCCTGTCCTGTGTCTAGAGTTTCCAGGTGAGTATAATGAGGAATTGAACATTTCTATTAGTGCTAGTCTCCTTAGACGGTAAATAGATGAGTAAACATTATGGAGGAGTTATGGAGTTCCATTTGACAACGTCTGTGAGAGAGAGAGAGAGAGAGAGAGAGAGAGAGAGAGAGAGAGAGAGAGAGAGAGAGAGAGAGAGAGAGGGTGTAATTGCTGTATGGATGGTTAACGACTGTATTGGCTGTTGGTGAGTTCTGGGCTGTTTGCTGTTAGAGATCTGTGTTTTGAGTGAGTTTTTCGGGGAGTCTTTGGTGAGAGCTGGTGATAGTCGGTGGTATCGGCAGCGATCTAGTAAAGGCACTGAAATTCGTAAGAGTTGTGTGGTGTTGATTTGTTGTTGGTTATTATTAAGTTTGATGTTAATTGATTTAGAGCTGTGTTGTTGGATTTGCTGTGCTTGTGAGTTTTTGTTGAGTTATTGTGAGTTGTTATGGTTGAGGGTTGTTGTTGGGAGCTGTTTTGGTTTCTTGGTGGGTTGTGAGTTGTTGAAGGTTGTTATTGGTGAGCTGTTGTGATTCCTTGGTGTTGTTAGTGGGTGTGTGTGTTGCCTTTTTGTGTAGTTGTTTTTGTGTTGGTGGTTGTGTTCCATGGTTGTTGTGTTGTTGAGGTCCTTGGTTGTTGTTGGGTTGTAGTCCTTAGTTGTTGTGTTATTGGGTTGTGGTTCTTGGTTGTTGCTGTAGTTGGTATTTCTGTGACCTTAACCAGCGGACAGCACAGGATAGCCCTGGAATATCTGGAGTTGGTAAGTACATGTGCTTTGTTTTTTTCGTTTTGTTTTTGTATAGTGTTGGTAGGTACATGTGTTTTGCTTTTTTGTTTTGTTTTGTATAGTTGTAGGTCAATTGTCCTGCTGTATTTGTTGTGTTAAGAGGAAAGTGTGACTGAGTGTGGGTTTGGCAGGTGGATCGTTTAGGTTAATGTGGGGAGAGTTTTGCACTTGTTTTTTTCTAGCTTGTGATCCCGCCACAACATATTTCGTAAAATATTTCAAAACTTAGCATAAACTCGTTAATCTGAAGAGGTCATTGACTAAAAATATAAATTCGTAGTAATTGCTAAGGATATACGTGGCTGTACGTTCTTAACTGTGGTAAACACCTACACATATAACAACGTATAGTCATACATTACTCATTAGATTTTCCTTCAATAGCTTCATTCAGCACGGCTTACTGAGGAGTGGTAGGCCTACAGATGAGCTTCCTCCATCATCGGATGATCACCTTAAAATTAAACACCTGTATCGGAGAAGTTTGTAATTGCAAGATCGACTAAATGCCTATAGCCAATCTGTATGTCTAGCACATTAAACAAAAATACACACACACGACTGTATATTACCCCAGAAATAATAACATTAGACTAAATTCCAAAATCTTAAACGTCGAGACCTTGAAAAATATAACTTAAATTCGTCTTCAGAAAGCCGATAAATGTATTTGTAAGTCACGCAAAAATGCATATCATACCCCAGGTGAGGTATATCTTTTATGAGGTATATCGTTTATGACATCCATGGTCTAATATAGTTAGTTGCAACATAGTCATTGCTATCGGCATCAAGTAGCTTGACGCTTGTAGCTATAGTAGATTCGCATCAACCGTGCATCTGATGTCTAGGCCAGTCCCTTACGACGCTCCTAATTGGCTGCTGATAAGCCAATCACAGGGTTGGAAACTCTGCCTCTCTCGACTCGAGAGTTCACATAGGCAGGATGCATGTTCCACCTCTCCTGAGGGATACGTCTTTCAAAAGTATCCCTCATATCGGGAGAGGTGGAACGTACATCCTGCCTATGTGAACTCTCGAGAGAAACTGAGAGTTTCCAGCCCTGTGATTGGCTTATCAACATCCAATCAGGAGCGTAGTAAGGGATGGGCCTAGACATCAGAAGCACGCTTGATGTGAATCTACTATAGCAACAGCCTTCCTTCCTTTGCGTAGGGAAGAGGGCTATCGAAACAAACATACCTTAGTCAAAGAAATACATAACTATCAGTATCTAACTTAAAATATGAAAGTCTTGCACTCACAACTTCATACTTTACAAACTACATGGGTTACTTGCACAAGTGCAATTAGTCAAGTAAGTATAACCACTCGTGGCCAGAGAGATTTATGACCAGTTATCTTGATGGTAACTTGAGCGACTAATTACTTCTAAAAGAATTAAGCCAAATAACTTTACTCCTTCAATAAACGAGATAACTTGGGATGAATTCCTAGCTTTGGAATATTATACAATAAACGCAGTGAAACATTTACAATAAAAAAAAAATTTTGTATGGTTAAATAATTAAACATGGAAGCATAACTGAAAATGATTGTACGTAATTATGTGATGATAAAACTAGACCGCTGGAACTGCACCTGAAATGATATACCAAATCACTGAAAAAGATGCAATACTTATTCAAACGAGGCAATCAGACTGATTATGGAATAAAATCTATGATCATCTATCTCGCATCTCGACTGCGTTTCGTTGGCTACCTCAAGGTCCAAATCTTGGGCAAAAATAGACATATAACAACTGGAAAAAAAATGAGCCGAAGTTTCTTCGGCTCAATCGAATTTTCTGTACATCGTATAATCAAGGCTACCAAAAATTTATCTATCTTTCGGTGGTCTCAGTATAATGCTAGGTGAGCCGCGGTCCGTGAAACTCTCAGCCGGCCGTGGTGGCCTGTGATGTGTTGCCAGAATCACGACCATGGCTAACTTTAGCCTTAAATGAAATAAAAACTGCTGAGGTTAGAGGGCTGCAATTTGGTATGTTTGATGATTGGAGGGTGGAAGAGTAACACAGCAATTTGCAGCCCTCTAGCCTCAGTCGTTTTTTAAGATCTGAGGGCGGATTGCAAAAGTGCAGACAGACACCAAAGCCATCAATAGTTTTCTTTTACATAAAACTAGTCTTACAATTTTAGCATCATTTGCTATCGTTAAGTGCGACATAAACAAGAGCACAGTAACTGATTAGGGAGAGTGTCTAGGACTAAAATTCACAGAGAGAGAGAGAGAGAGCTGAGGTGTTACGAAAGTGAGGTGGAGACACGAGCCATGTTCATACCGTGAGCAATTAGGCTCAGAGGAGCCATGAATACAAATTGTAGCACGAATTCACACCGTTGTAGTACGTTTTTCTGCGTACATAGCTGGCCAAGGATCAATTTCAACAAAGGTCAGTCCGACATCACCGGCAGCAGATAATATAAAATAAGGGAGACAATGGGAACCACATGAAAGCACATAAGGGAATTCTTTATTCGCGGAATATTACGATAGAAAGTACTTTTCAAAAATGGTATTTGAATCTGCATCACAAATGGTTAAATACTGTTTAAAAATAATTTACAAAAAATTCAACATAAGAAGTTAAAAATAAAGAACTGCACAATGTTGACATAACCATCTAAACATTAAAAATATCAAGATTGTGAATATCCATTAAAGGCCAACTAAATCAAGCCAAAAGCAAGCTAGATAGCCATATATATATATATATATATATATATATATATATATATATATATATATATATATATATATATAAAGGTGAGCTATCTCCATTCCCGCTATCGTCAATTATACCAGAAATATTTGAAGTGACAACTGAGATTGCCTTTCTGTTAATAATTCTAAAACCAGAAAGCCTCATCCTTTATTTACCCTTGCAAAAACACTGTGAATAATCAACATCTCTACCAAGGGCGGGGACCTGAGCTCCCGCCCTTTTCTCTTCTTCATATCCAAAGTGCCCCTTTCAATTGGACCAGTGTAACTGCAGCTTATAAAACATGGCAGATTTCATTTGCAAAAACTAAGGGAGTGCCTTTTTTCTTTCACTTTAACACCTGTCCTTCTGAAAGTCTGTGCCCGCCCCTGATCTCTATCTATTGTTCTTTTGACCTTCGATGTGCAATAAAGACTTATGAAAAATTGTATTAGGCCTACCTTGTAATACTTTTCACAATCCTCGCGTATGGTATCTAAATCGAACAGTCTGCAGATTTCTTTGATTATGAATTACATAAGTCTTTCAACCTTCCAAAGTGTAACTGCACGAATATGTAAGTTACATATATTTTACCGCAGGCTATGAAAATGCCCATATATCAGATAACAAAACAAGCATGTTAAGTTTATAAACAACCGACTAACTTCGGTAGTGCTTGGCTACGATAAGAATACAGTAACAAATAAGGTTTAAATTCAAATATTAGTTTAATTTCTGACCCCTTGATTTAATTGTTTTGGTACATAAAAAAAATATCTTTTTGCCATTTTCTTGACTGGAGACAGGGGTCGGAGAATGGTACTGTGTCATAGTTCAATAGTTGACACGGTGGGTATGAAGACTGACGTTTACGCTGCCTGGGAATTAGGGTAGGCCTGTCCTACCTGCTATTACATGATATTCCTTGTGTGTATGGGTCTTATTACTGATGAGGCCAGGTGATGTCTTCCGACTGGGAGGCAATTGAAGTACTGATTTCCATTTTGGGGGTAAGGTACGATGGTATTGAAGAAAATTCCTGGTACTCAGCTCGTTTCTTTATTACTCATTACAGCATGCCAAATTTCTCCCAGGCCTAGTCTCCTGGACTTGGTTAATTTACCTAGTCTTCAGAACTTGCAAGGGATAGATAATAATTTGGTAAAATAGCCCAAAAATGAAGGGTGGACCGGTTGATGTACTTCTCTCACGAGAGCACACGTGATCCTTACATGGTTTGCTAGTCTTACCAAAATGCAGACGAAAGATTCAGGACAGTGCTCCCATACTCAAAGTGAAAGAAAACAAAACAAGGGACCGGCCACACTGCCACATACTCGACGTTCACAACAAAAACGAAAACATTTCACAGTTCCAATCATTCTTACAACAGTAGTGTAAAGATATTAGAGGAGGATGATGAATCAATTCCTAAATAAATCACTAATAATTGAAGGAATATTTTTTCCGTTACATGCAAACATTGCAACCGATCACATAAGACTTACTAATTTCGTATATTATTATTTGTTGAATAATAACAGACTGGACTGATGCTTGATTAAGAAAACGGACTTTTGGGTTATAGAAAATAGACACCTCAATTTCATGGGAAACTTAAAAAATAAGAAAAATTCAGTCAATGCATCTTGAGCGTATTTCCTTTGAGTGGTTCAAAAAATACTTAAACACTTTAATAATACTGGTAGTGAAAAAATAATATATATGAGGCCAGTGCAGAGACGGAAAAAATTCCGCAGACGAAAACAAATCTATAACCTTCCCAAGAATGACATGTCCTGACATAACCGGACGTTACTTTCCTAACCTCACTTTGGGCGACGCGACGTCCCCCGACCTGGCCGTGGGTCGGGGCTTCGCCCCTTCAGGACTCCCCCCCCCCCCCCCCAACAAAGTAACACTAAACATTGGAAACAATATATACGTCCTAACCTAACCTAGTTTGCAGGTCACAGAAAGTATTAATAGCAAGTCTCTCATTAAAATCAATTATCATTGTATAACTTCTCTTTTCACCAATAAAACACGAATGCAGGACGGAACATGATGTATGGTGCTTTTACGTTGCATGGAACCAGTGGTTATTCAGCAACGGGACCAACGGCTTTACGTGACTTCCGAACCACGTCGAGAGTGAACTTCTATCACCAGAAATACACATCTCTCGCTCCTCAACGGAATGGCCAAGAATCGAACCCGCGACTACCGAGGTAGGACGCAAACACCATACCAACCACGCCACCGAGGCGCTATCTGATGTTGTGTAGTGATGTGTGTGTGGATTTAGAAAGAGCGATTGCCTTGAATCTTTGAATTTGTTGTAATTTGTTTCATTTGAGTGCCAGATTTATAATTCCCATTGAGTGATTACTTTCATTTGTCTCTTATGTTATTATGCTTTGATATGTTTAACCTTTAGTTATAAAATTAATTTCAACTTTAAATTTAACAAATGCGTTTCAATATCCCTCAATTTTATTATCTAATTTTTCCTGTGTTTCGGTTTTTTATGAATGGTATATAAGAAATCGATGAGATAAACTTTTATCGTGTTCATGCTTTAAAAGTTACGAGAGAGAGAGAGAGAGAGACGAGAGAGAGAAGCAGAGAGAGAGAGAGAGACGAGAGAGAGAGAGAGAGAGAGATGAGAGAGAGAGAGAGAGTGTGTGTGTTTTAGAATTCGAATATAAGGAATGCCTCAGTGCACTGCATGAGGTGCACTAACGGGACTAACCCCCTACCGAACTGCCTTTTGAGAATGCAACTGGGAAAAGGGGCTTTCTTCTTTAAGCCGTCCTTGGTTCCAGGGCTGCCATTCGTACGATAATTATCGTACATGTACGATTAAACAGCCTCTGGTACGATGTACGATACCAGATCCAACTATCGTACATTTTATACGATAATTCTGGCATTTGTTTATTTTCAGATGATTAAAAAGCATTTTTTTCAAGATTAAATGTTTCTAATTGAAAATTATGAAAATTTAAAGTGACAATTTCCCTTGGGATATGTAGATAATTGTGTTTTGAGATTATTAAGATAGGTAGGTTAATTGTATTGGTACCGTATGTATTTTCTTCACCCTCTACTCAATTACCAATTGCCGGGAGGTCATCTTATCGCTGACCCCTTTTAAGAGAGACATGAGACCATATTCTCTCTCTCTCTCTCTCTCTCTCTCCGTGGAACGAGGCAATTATGCTGATATTGTAAACATCCGATCCAAATGATCTGAGTGGGGATAATTTTGTTGTGTACGGTCAGTCCCTCTCGAATCCTGAATGCGAGATTGTTCAGTAAGATCATTATTTTTAAGACAAAAATAAGAAATAGTTTAAATACACAAACTGTTAATGGTGCTTTATTGGCCTCTGAGTGTATGAAAAACCAGGAGTCCTGCGTTATGTTTACGCCATCCAAAGGCATGCTTAGACGTAGGGTGACCAGGCATCCTCCTTTCTCCGTAACCTTAAGGAGGACGTAAATTTGCCCCCCTTTCTTGGGAGGCGAGAAATAAAAAAAATAATAAACAAGGTATCTTAAGAGGTATATATATATATGTATGTATGTATGTATATAAACGATGCTGACGAAACTGAGGCTAAGGTCAGCAGACAGTTAGATAGAACACGAACTGTTTAGGTCCACCATCGGAAGTCCACAGTTGTCAGATCAGCGAGATATATCCATTCGGCCACTGCCATTCAGTCTTGATGGCAGGTAGCAAAACGGTTTTTACTTTGTAGTAATATTAAATCCAGCTTTGACAAGCTAAATTTCAACTGAAAAATAAGCTTGTTTTCCCCCCTAGCCCTCAGAGGTTGCGTTGGAAATGCAAGAAATAAACCTCCATGCAATCAAGCTGAGAACACAAAATGGGTTTTATATGTAGTACAGGAATTTCAGTAAAATCAATTTTTTGTGTGTGTGTTAGCAGTAACAGTTACTGTCTATCTATGCAGCTCTCTCTCTCTCTCTCTCTCTCTCTATATATATATATATATATATATATATATATATATATATATATATATATATATATATATATACATACAAACATGTGAGATGTCCTCCTTTTTGGAAATTTAGAAATGGCCACCCTACTTAAACGTTTAAAAAAACAGTTCACGGCTGTATGATAACGTAGCCTATAGTAAAAACTTTAACTATAATTTTGGTAAAGAACATTTTCTTTAATTTGGTTTATTGTTTTGCTATGCACAATGTATGAGTAGGGTTTCAGTTTCATATATTTATTCTCTGTAAAATGTCACATTGTTTTTTTATAATGAGACAGTAGAGTTTGATTCATATTATTTTTGCCTTATCATAATAAATGTATAAAAGTTATACATGTATTTATTTTGATACCAAGAAATGTTGATTACTGTAGAGCATAGTATAATGATAAAAGATACGATAATTTTTCACATGCATACGATATATTTTACGATAATTTTGGGGAAAAAAAAGAAAAAAAAACGATAATTTTGAACCATCTGTACGATAAGTTGGCAATGAAAATCTGGCAGCCCTGCTTGGTTCAGTACAAGCTTGCTCTTGGGCAGTCAGCAGAGGATGGATAAAAGAAACAAAAATAAATAAATAAATAAAAAAGGAAAAACAAAATTCTTGACCATATTCCGGCGACCCCACTATTTTTGGAACAAACTCCTTAATTTGTATAGCATTAAACAAGCAGGATTAAACATATCTTTCTATCAGTGTAACAAAACTACTAACGATTGATCCGGACTCACAATATTCACTGTTTGGTAACAGGCGAATTTATTTTAAATGCTGAAAAATCACATTATATCGATTCCTTCTTTTAATTAAAATGGAGAGTCGAGAATTAAAACCAACATTCATTACAGCATTCTACTAGGCAAACTCAAATTAGTTTTGAACTACGTGAAATTACATATTGTTTATTAAGCTATTTCCAAAAGGGTTGGACGGTTTGAATATTTTCAGAGCGCAAAAGAATCGTGATTGGTTATTGCTATGCTCGTATACCTCTACGATACCCTTGAAGTCCTACCTAACCTTGCTTGCCTAGCCTAAGAAAATTTACATCAATTTCAAAGAACCCATAGCATAAGCATTATTAAGCTATTTCCAAAAGGGTTGGACGGTTTGAATATTTTCAGAGCGCAAAAGAATCGTGATTGGTTATTGCTATGCTCGTATACCTCTACGATACCCTTGAAGTCCTACCTAACCTTGCTTGCCTAGCCTAAGAAAATTTACATCAATTTCAAAGAACCCATTAGCATAAGCATTATTAAGCTATTTCCAAAAGGGTTGGACGGTTTGAATATTTTCAGAGCGCAAAAGAATCGTGATTGGTTATTGCTATGCTCGTATACCTCTACGATACCCTTGAAGTCCTACCTAACCTTGCTTGCCTAGCCTAAGAAAATTTACATCAATTTCAAAGAACCATAGCATAAGCAATTATTAAGCTATTTCCAAAAGGGTTGGACGGTTTGAATATTTTCAGAGCGCAAAAGAATCGTGATTGGTTATTGCTATGCTCGTATACCTCTACGATACCCTTGAAGTCCTACCTAACCTTGCTTGCCTAGCCTAAGAAAATTTACATCAATTTCAAAGAACCCATAGCATAAGCATTATTAAGCTATTTCCAAAAGGGTTGGATGGTTTGAATATTTTCAGAGCGCAAAAGAATCTGATTGGTTATTGCTATGCTCGTATACCTCTACGATACCCTTGAAGTCCTACCTAACCTTGCTTGCCTAGCCCTAAGAAAATTTACATCCAATTTCAAAGAACCCATAGCATAAGCATTATTAAGCTATTTCCAAAAAGGGTTGGACGGTTTGAATATTTTCAGAGCGCAAAAGAATCGTGATTGGTTATTGCTATGCTCGTACCCTCTACGATCCCTTGAAGTCCTACCTAACCTTGCTTGCCTAGCCTAAGAAAATTTACATCAATTCAAAGACCCATAGCATAAGCATTATTAAGCTATTTCCAAAAGGGTTGGACGGTTTGAATATTTTCAGAGCGCAAAAGAATCGTGATTGGTTATTGCTATGCTCGTATACCTCTACGATACCCTTGAAGTCCTACCTAACCTTGCTTGCCTAGCCTAAGAAAATTTACATCAATTTCAAAGAACCCATAGCATAAGCATTATTCACGTCGCCTTTATACAAGAATCATGTATGAAACACAAATCAACCATCTAATATGGCGCAATCAAGCAAAGCAAATCATCCAAGAACTAGCAACAGCAGACTAGCCTACTGATCAAATAACTGCATTATGACCAAACCAAAGAAGGAAGTGGTGTTGTGCAACTGTATACAATAAAAATAAATACATTACCAATAATGGTGACCGGAACCACGATGGTTAGCACGCGACACTATTTTTTTCAACCTCTTGAAAGAACTTTACCGTATCTCACTGCTGCTTCTGCTTTCAAACTTCAAACGTCTATCAGTTTAAAGAAACCTTTGTAGTTAATTACGGCTTAATATTTTTCTATAACAGTATAAACATAGTGTACCCGAAGTTAAACAGGTTTAAGATGAAACTTAATCTTGTAGGTTTGTTTGGTGTTTTTACGTTGCATGGAACCAGTGGTTATTCAGCAACGGGACCAACGGTTTTCCGAACGACGTCGAGAGTGAATTTCTATCACCAGAAATACACATCTCTGACCTCTCAGTGGAATGGCCGAGAGCCGAACTCGCGACCACAGAGGTGGCAGGCCAAGACCAAACCGATCATGCCACTGAGGCCCTTTAATTAGGTATCGTTTACCATATCGTCCCACGATATGATGACCATACGTCGCCCGGAAGTCGCCGTTTTCAGTGACCTGTCTCCGGGTGTCAATGTGACTGAAAGATTCGAAATTGGAATACAGGAATAAAAAAAAACACGAAAATGTTGACCAAAGTATACATAGTTGCACACCGTGCTACTCCCACTGTATATTGTATATAACAAAAGAAATGATAAACAGCTTTGCACGGCATAATTTGCGAGATGACCTTCCAAGAAAAACCTAATTTCCCGGCAAACCATCGTCAGCATCTTTCCTTCCCGCCAGCACCGCCGAGACCTTGGCATCACTCTGCCATCCAGGGGTGTTTCGCCCGTAGATAATTTTAATACTCACTGTTCAATCATTGATTACTAGTCATTAGTTTCACTATTCTAGAATGCCAGAAATAAGAAGGCCTTAGTTACGGTGAAGTGTCTGGCTGATACATATTTTCAGCAACTGATTTTGTGGGTGTTCTTGATCACAGCTACTTTGATCTGAGAAAAGGGTGTTCTTGATCACAGCTACTTTGATCTGAGAAAAATAAATGTTAATTGAATTTTTATTAATTCCTTTGCAATTTAAGATAAATAGGGGGAGGGAAATTTTTGAATGCTGCTGTACGAGTGGTATGGGCAGTTCCCCGTTTTAGTTTTTCATTGGCAAAAACGTCCTTTTTGGAGGTTTTTACGCCTCTTGTTTGTTTGTATGGTGCTTTTGCGTTGCCTGGAACCAGTGGTTATTCAGCAAAGGAACCAACGGCTTTACGTGACTTCCGAACCACGTCGAGAGTGAAGTTCTATCACCAAAAATGCACATCTCTCACTCCTCAATGGAATGGCCGAGAATCGAACCTGCGACCACCGAGGTGGGACGCTAATACCATACCAACCACGCTGCTGAGGCGCTAGTTTTACGCCTCTGAACAAAAAATGTCACCGGATTTTGTCTCGGAAATCTAGGCACCTTATCCAAAGATTAAAATAGATTAAAACTTGCAAGTGTTGACATTACTGAATTGCACATGGCCTGCATCATCACAATTGCTTGTTATCGAACTTGTAGGCCTGTCATTACTGCTATTTTATGACTCGTTTCTCTCTCTTTGACAGAACGAGTTATCAATTTCAAAGTATTGCAGATTTTAGTCTTGAAATTTTAATTTTAAAAACCGCTGTAGCTACTGGCATTACATTTTGACTACACCAACAAATCTACGGAATATTTTGCCAGAAAATTATACTTGTAATCCCTTCATAGTACAAGAGGGGAAATACAGAAATATGACAGTACAACTGAATGGTTTATTTTTTTAAATGCACTATATCCCTTATAATCTATACAAACAAAATTTAAAAAGTGTTAATCAGCAACTTTGCTGTGGGCGTTGAAATTTTCATCCACACCATAGCATGTGGATACTGTCCTAACCAAATAATGAAGTGTAAATAAACTTCTCCAAATGAAGATTTCTACACTTTGGCAACACAGCTTCCCTACAATTTTCAATGTATGTTACATAGTGCACACAAATTACCCGGGAATACTAACTGAAAGACAATATAAACAACACATGTAACCCTCCTAATTGATAATAACTTTGTAAGAACAGCACAAAGTACTGGCCAATGTTCTGTAGGTCCCCGCCTAAGCATAATAATTGCCCTTTTAGTTTTCTCTGAACATGACCAAAGGACTTGGATGGTAATCCATAATTCAACCAAAATCAATCTTAATTTCACTTTTAAAGACTTTTGTTAATATCTGCTGACACTTACAACCACTTAAACCCCTTTTACTTTAAATGGGGAAAAAAATATTTAGTAGAGATGTTGGGTTCTGTAAATTTTTGTAATTTACCTAACAGATTAGCTAGGATGTGGGTTAGCTTTTAACCTAGTTGACCAGAGAATGTGCACCAACACTAGGCACTGTCCCTGGCTTATGGCATCCTTAGCATTAAGAAGTTGCTCTGTAAATGGTGTTTTTAAACTTCTTGAACAGACTTTAACAATTCATCAACTTCTTTGGTAATTATATATTTTTCAGTCACAGGTACCTATTACACTGAAAAGATCTCAACTTTCATAACATGGATCTTAAGTCACAGAGCCATTAGTACATCTTGAGAAGAGCCTAAAGATGCAGGTTACGGGTAAGGTAACTGTATTCAGTAACTGCCGTGACCAAGTCCCCTATGTATTGTAATTAGCAAAGGTGAGTGAACTAGTTTCATTACGGTCTTTATTAAGCATTACTAATATTTTATTGCTTGTTGGGATCATGGAGTGGTCAATTATTCATGGAAAATCCTATTACAAAGTTCTATAATTTCTATTATTATAACCTCTCACTGCACTGTGTGTACTATATATTACTTTTATGACAAAGGATAATCCAGTTGAAAAAGCATTACTAATATTAGACCATCAAGTCTTTATTTTTATACTCACCCTGGATTAACAAAAGGATTTCTTCATACATACGAAGTGAAAACTGGAGCTTAGTGAAGTTAAAGAAGTTGGACAGCCAGGTAGGTGAAACAAAACAAGGGAAACAAATGAAAAATAAAAAGAAAAAAAGTTTTCAGAGCACATTCCAAAATCCGCTGAATGAAAGGGCAATCTACGAGGTTACGTCACGGATGATTAAAATTCAAAAGCAAAACGTTCACTACATTACATACAGCCAATGGTGCTTGTGGGCTTGTTCCATATGAATAGGTTTCATCTAGTCGATAATAACAATTGTGCACTTTTACACTTGGTTTTCACAAGCATTTATTTAGAAAAAGAAAGTCTATGATGCAGGAGTTGGTATGGATTGAATAAAACGTTTAGAAACAGGATTATATCTGTACATCAAGTACAATGCACATATTTGGACAAGGATGTGCATACACTAGTGCCACATTTCAGCAAAAATAACAGATCAATTTTATTCCACCAAATTGCTACACCTGAGTACATATTTACATCATTTCAATCATCCCCAATCCCATCAATAAAAGAATGACCCTGTAAGAATTCTAAGGAACTAGAGAGGAACTTGCCACTGAAAGGCTAAAAACAATCAGATGTGCAGCATGTTGCTTTCATTGTGTTTTCAAAAATTTGTGAGATACTGAAATCAATCTCTACATCATGTTCCAGATGAATATTGCAACTGCAATATTGCAAAAATTTCAGTTAATCCATAGTTGTGTTCAAGATAAACATGTTTGTATGATAACATATTACTGAAGTGTATAAAATATTATAAGGAAATAAGGACAGTTTTAGACAATTTTATTTGTGATCATGATTTATCAAAATTAACATAAATGAGATAAAGACCACAAAAAACTACCAATAATCAGACAACACAAATTGAAACAAACTACTACATAGTACAAATCTGCTTCTAATATTTATACTGTACATTTAAAATTAACATAAATAAGATCAAGACCACAAAAAACTACCAATAATTGGACAACATAAATTGAATCTCAAACTACATAGTACAAGTCTGCTTCTAATAATTATACTGTACATTTTAAGTTTTGAAATAAAATTCTTGTGCTATTTTCATCACTAAGGAATATGATTTATGATATCCACATCTAGGTCTTAAGCATAATGATTAAAGGCAAATTTAGCACTTCATCTGACATTCCCTCTGCTATAAACTACAACTTGTATTTCCACTGTTCTAAGACTTAAATATCCATGAATATGTTATATAAAGCTAACAATATGCCTGAGGTATATCTTTAAAAAATCATTGATCTATAAAGCAACAGGTATCACAGATAAGTATAGTTTCAAAGGTCTTAAATCCTGAAAAAAGGGCATTCACACGAGTATAAGACAAGTGGTACAGAAATCTGTCTATAAATCTTGGGGCACATCCCCTGAGGAGATTAACATCTAAATCAATATCAAAGAACAATTTATGGAAGCTTAAATCGTAGACAAAATCTGAGAATTCGGGAATGGGGTAGACAGTGACACCACTGACAAAAGTGATTTTTTATGAATTACAGCTGTATACATAAAGATAATTTTGCTTTTGGATTTTTTCTGTCATCATAATAACTAACATACTTTAATTACTTTTTCTGTGGACTTTGATGGTTCTGTTTTATAATGAATTCAAAAAATATATAAACCATTCATTAAAAATAACACCATATACATACTTAATAATAAGCTTTGTCCTTAAGAGAAGCAGATTCATAGAAAAAAGGATAGAAGCTATGACAGTCAATGACACACACTTTCCTCTAAATACTAGACCAATGAAGAGCCCATACGTATTAGAAAAATTTTCATAGTTTCACAGATACTTCATACACTTATGCAGATGTACACCTTACATACATTAAACAATACATATTCACAACTATCATAATTAGTGCTACAAATATTGTGGTACCACATAAATCCACAAAACCAACAAAATCATAATACAAGCTCAGTGAATACACTTTTGTACTATTACACGTACTATACTATACCATGACATAGTGAACTGAACCTTTCAAAAGGATATGATATAAATAAAAAGCATAACTATTGTGCATTTCTTACAAGAATCTAAAAAGTACCAAAATTTCTGGTAATGATAATATAATAAAAAAAAAAAAATTCTCTGGAACTATATAAAATAAGGTAAGATTAAACTTCTCTAAGATTATACATATATGAATTCTGCAAGACAAAAGCGAATAGCAAAAATATTCAACACAATATATACTTGTCACCTCAGAGGTCAACATGGAACAATCATTTTGAAGTATTGAAATGCCTTTCAACTTTTACATGTAAAAGAAAAAAATACAATATTAATATAATTCTTCTATATGAAAAATACCATCATTCAGTGAATATAGTAATTTAAATACTAGTATTAAAATCACTGCACTGTACATTAAAGGATAAGAAACTGAGCCCCTGATTTCCAATGTAGTAATTTAATTAACTTAAATCCACTAAATACAACAGGAGCAGAAAAAACTATTGATCAGTTTTAAATCAGAAAAATTAAATAAAACCTCTCAGATTGTCTGTTACTACTAAAACAATCAAAGAAAAAAATCATTACAGCTACCTATATATTTATTATACATAAAAACAGAGCCCATGGTAATATTTACAACCTATCTAATACAAATAGCCCTGGTCAAGTTTAGGTAAACTGGCAGTGTTTGTTGAAAAAGGAAAAAGCCCTTCGCATAAATTGTTTGTATGGTGCTTTTACGTTGCATGGAACCAGTGGTTATTCAGCAACGGGACCAACGGCTTTACATGACTTCCGAACCATGTCGAGAGTGAACTTCTATCACCAGAAATACACATCTCTCACTCCTCAATGGAATGGCCGAGAATCGAACCCGCGACCACCGAGGTGGGACGCCAACACTATACCAACCACGCCATTGAGGCGCTTCCCTTCGCATAAAGTAGAAATTACTTAGGGATCCACCATAATAATCTCATACTATGGAACCATACACTTCTAAAATTCAGTGCATCTTTGGTTCAGAGGTAAACATAAAACATTATCTTTGAGTCTAATAAAGCCTATACACTAATTTACATATTCCATAAAGGAAAAGGCCTTTTACTTTACTTGTGCTACATGCTTGGTATTGTAAGTTGTTAGCTGTGGATAGTCTTCAGTCAACTGAAGTCCTGTTTTCCCTTTTAGGCAAGTATACCCCCTTCTATTGTTACTCCTTTGCTATGCCACAACCATCATTTCTGAAGATGCAAAAAAAAAAAAAAAAAAACTGACATAAGCAAAATTTGGAGGGCTCGGCAGAGCATAATCATTTACTGCTTTGCTCTTCTACACCCATGGGCAAGATGAGAGTGGCCAGTTAAAAGACAGGATGATATAAGTTCTGTGTCTTAATTATTACTAATCACATATTTTTCCAAAAGAATAAAAAGCTAGTACATTAAAAACTTCAGTGAATCATTAATGGTACCTCTCAAACTTAAATCAATATAACTACCCAACGTATTCCTGTGCCTACATAACTTGCCCATCAACCACAGAAAGCTGACTTTCACAAGGAAATGACACTATATATCACTACAAAGTACACTGTAAAATGTCAGTGTACTAATGGCACACCGTAACTCTATAAAGTACCATTTTTATCTAAATAAGGACTTGAGTAAAAAAAAAATTATGATTACTGAACTTTAGAACAATTTACATACTTCTGAATTTAAAGTATACCTGAGACAGCAATGACATTTAAGATGCGGGAGAGTGAGGTTCCCTCTCAAGAAAAAAAGTCCTGCTAACCTGAGACTTCTTCCATCTGCCAGCGACTTTACTCTTGACTAACAAAGGACTATACAAGGCAGTGATGCATAAGCAAATAAAAAGTCTGAACATTGTATGGACAAATAAATAAATAATTTTTTCAGTTAAAGCTGGGGTCTACTCCTTATTTAACACAACTCCATACAAAGCAGCAAATATAACCCATAAAGGTTTTCACATTTGGTGAGCTTTTCATCAAACTAAAACAGCATTTGAAATGCCAAAAAACCTGTAACAATCCATATAAATTAAATATTATAGGTTGATTAACTTTTACATAAAACCATAATTATCCATGGACAACCATAGACTTTTCATTATGAACATAAATCTTCCCATTCTTATAATGGTCAATCATATAGCATGGACAGTACTCTCATTGACAGTAACAGACAATTCCCCTTGAATTTCATGGTCAAATTCTGGAATCACATTGGTGAAGTAAAGCAGCAAACAGTCCATCTCACTTACAGATTCATTGAGGATGCATGATACTTAATTTTAGTTATGAACAGCATAACCACTTTTTCACTGAACATACAAACCAATAACAATGGATCTCATGCTAGCAAAGCAACCTATTATCCCTATCAATCTTGTACCGTATAAAATAATACTGCACCATAATTCTTATACTGTTACAGCTAACCAAAGCATTCTGCCAATAGAGCCACCTGATTTTCAGAATGCTTTTGCCAATACTATCACTTCTTAGTAAGTAAGGAACATTCTAACTACAGGGTAATAGTGTTGAAGCCTTTTTAAGCTTCACAATTTTCATAATAAACTGAGCCTTCATATCTAACATGCAGCAAAACAAGGGAGGTACATTTATAGTATATCTTTTCTAACATCCCCAGCATATGTCACTGAAGCTAATGGTGACTGGCAGAATGGGGACTCATCACTAAAAGGTTTATGCAACTATATTTTTAACGTGCATTTATGGAATGTGCAACTGTTGATATTATAGTATTAGCAAAATCTTTACAGAAGATAGTAATGGCTGATGACATTTCTGGATATTATTGTGATAATACAGTACGTACATATTTAAGAACTACCATCATTGCTTCCAACACTGAATGACAAAAAGGGCTTTTGCGAAATTTCCTCACTCACGCCTTTCCTGGCTTTTGTCTTCTACAAATCTCCATCATTTCCAACCACCATTCTCATAGTTATAATCCAACTCTTCTGATGCCCACTGGAGCCTAGCTGGCACTTTCATGAACTGTTCACCCAGGGATTATGCAAAGGACATTTCCAAATTATATCCATCTCCCTTTCATCATTATTTCATCTCCATGTGGAATTTCTGTATCTCATGTTAGTGAATACTATACTGTACATGTGTTGTATTTGCTTTCTTATATGGCAATACATTGGCCAATTAGAAGAAAGATATAAGTTCAATATTAGCCTTCCATATTCTTCAGATATTAGACCTAATGGATGTAATAATGCACTTAGTATGGTAAGACATGACTCTATAACTCTGGACAAAAATGTGAAGAAATTGTTCAGGAATTACTTTACACCTTAATGGCTAACCTGATGAGTCCAGTGTTTTGACTCACTGGTCTAATTAAACTTGCTATGACTAATACTAGTACTAAACATAATAATAATAATAATAATAATAATAATAATAATAATAATAATAAATCATGGTGATGAGATCTGACTTGAGTAAACTGAAAGAGATGGCAGAAAAAAGGCTAAGAAGCAAGAAAACAAGGGAGGAACTCAACGAGAAATACAAAGTACAAGAGAGGGGAATAAACAACACAATAGAAGATGTAAAACAGAGGCTTAAGGCCAAAGCACATAAGATCCAACGGTACATGAACAGGAATAAGGGATACCAACAGAACAAACTATTTGGAACCAACCAGAAAAGACTATACAGCCAACTAAGAGGGAAGACAACACCCAGAAATTCCTGAAGCCGAATCAAGTAAGAGACTCTGGGAAAACATATGGAGCAATCCGGTATCACACAACAAACATGCAACATGGCTCCAGGAAGTCAAGGAAGAAGAAACAGGGAGAATAAAACAAAGATTCACAGAGATCACGACAGACACAGTCAGACACCAACTAAAGAAAATGCCAAACTGGAAAGCCCCAGGTCCCGATGAAGTCCATGGATACTGGCTCAAAAACTTCAAGGCCCTACACCCACGAATAGCAGAACAACTCCAGCATTGTATCTCAAATAATCACCATGCACCCAAATGGATGACCACAGGAAGAACATCCTTAGTACAAAAAGACAAGAGTAAGGGAAATATAGCCAGTAACTACAGGCCTATCACCTGCCTACCAATAATGTGGAAGTTACTAACAGGTATCATCAGTGAAAGGCTATACAACTACCTAGAGGAGACAAACACCATCCCCCACCAACAGAAAGGATGCAGAAGGAAGTGTAGGGGCACAAAAGACCAGCTCCTGATAGACAAAATGGTAATGAAGAACAGTAGGAGAAGGAAAACCAACCTAAGCATGGCATGGATAGACTATAAGAAAGCCTTCGACATGATACCACACACATGGCTAATAGAATGCCTGAAAATATATGGGGCAGAGGAAAACACCATCAGCTTCCTCAAAAATACAATGCGCAACTGGAATACAATACTTACAAGCTCTGGAATAAGACTAGCAGAGGTTAATATCAGGAGAGGGATCTTCCAGGGCGACTCACTGTCCCCACTACTCTTCGTAGTAGCCATGATTCCCATGACAAAAGTACTACAGAAGATGGATGCCGGGTACCAACTCAAGAAAAGAGGCAACAGAATCAACCATCTGATGTTCATGGACGACATCAAGCTGTATGGTAAGAGCATCAAGAAATAGATACCCTAATCCAGACTGTAAGGATTATATCTGGGGACATCAGGATGGAGTTTGGAATAGAAAAATGCGCCTTAGTCAACATACAAAAAGCAAGGTAACGAGAACTGAAGGGATAAAGCTACCAGATGGGAGCAACATCAAACACATAGATGAGACAGGATACAAATACCTGGGAATAATGGAAGGAGGGGATATAAAACACCAAGAGATGAAGGACACGATCAGGAAAGAATATATGCAGAGACTCAAGGCAATACTCAAGTCAAAACTCAACGCCGGAAATATGATAAAAGCCATAAACACATGGGCAGTGCCAGTAATCAGATAGAGCGCAGGAATAGTGGAATGGACGAAGGCAGAACTCCGCAGCATAGATCAGAAAACCAGGAAACATATGACAATACACAAAGCACTACACCCAAGAGCAAATACGGACAGACTATACATAACACGAAAGGAAGGAGGGAGAGGACTACTAAGTATAGAGGACTGCGTTAACATCGAGAACACCCGAGCACTGGGGCAATATCTGAAAACCAGTGAAGACGAGTGGCTAAAGAGTGCATGGGAAGAAGGACTCATAAAAGTAGACGAAGACCCAGAAATATACAGAGACAGGAGAATAACAGACAGAACAGAGGACTGGCACAACAAACCAATGCACGGACAATACCATGAGACAGACTAAAGAACTAGCCAGCGATGACACATGGCAATGGCCACAGAAGGGAGAGCTAAAGAAGGAAACTGAAGGAATGATAACAGCGGCACAAGATCAGGCCCTAAGAACCAGATATGTTCAAAGAACGATAGAACGGAAAAACCATCTCTCCCCATATGTAGGAAGTGCAATACGAAAAATGAAACCATAAACCACATAGCAAGCGAATGCCCGGCACTTGCACAGAACCAGTACAAAAAGAGGCATGATTCAGGGGCAAAAGCCCTCCACTGGAGCCTGTGCAAGAAACATCAGCTACCTTGCAGTAATAAGTGGTACGAGCACCAACCTGAGGGAGTGATAGAAAACAATCAGGCAAAGATCCTCTGGGACTATGGTATCAGAACGGATAGGGTGATACGTGCAAACAGACTAGACGTGACGTTGATTGACAAAGTCAAGAAGAAAGTATCACTCATTGATGTCGCAATACCATGGGACACCAGAGTTGAAGAGAAAGAGAGGGAAAAAATGGATAAGTATCAAGATCTGAAAATAGAAATAAGAAGGATATGGGATATGCCAGTGGAAATCGTACCCATAATCATAGGAGCACTAGGCATGATCCCAAGATCCCTGAAAAGGAATCTAGAAAAACTAGAGGCTGAAGTAGCTCCAGGACTCATGCAGAAGAGTGTGATCCTAGAAACGGCACACATAGTAAGAAAAGTGATGGACTCCTAAGGAGGCAGGATGCAACCCGGAACCCCACACTATAAATACCACCCAGTCGAATTAGAGGACTGTGATAGAGCAAAAAAAAATAAAAAAAATAATAATAATAATACTGTACCACATAATAAACATTAGAGCCTCTATAATAATTTTCAACATATGGAAACCTGCTGGTGAAGAAATTATTTAGAACCTTTCCCCAGCCAGTGAATAATCCGGATGTACAAAACACAAAGGCAGAGAAAATGATGTGAAATGTAATAATATTCCACAGGGTAGTCCTTGATAGTTCAACTATTTCACATAAATAAAACTGACAGCCTCAAATTTACTAGAGAGGCTGTCTCTGCAGCAAGATATGATGGAGAAAAAATGTTTCTTGCAAAAGTCAAGGGAGTTAATTTTACAATATAAGCAAGTTTGTAATGATGAAAAAACAATAATTGCATTGTTCTTTGAAAAAATTACCATGCAAATCTTTTTACTTACAAAGGAAATCAGATGTGAGGACACACATCATCAAAGGATAAATTCATTTTGTTCAGTGTTATCAAAGCACATAGCAATTCAGATTTAAGGCCACTCCTCCTGTATTACTGAGGGATGAATAAAACAGAGTTCAAGGTTTTTTTTTTAAATCTCCAGGAACTGGGACACACAAATACTTCCTACAAGATGGTACATACTGTATTTATATGTCTGTTCTGTGTAAATATGTATTCAAGAAAACCTATCAATTTTAAAACCATTATGGGGTTGGCCCAAAAGAATTTGCCAGTGAATTTTGCAAAAACTAGAACAAGGTAAAGTGAAATAAGACAGGATACTACACTGCACTCTTAGTTCTGTCTCAAATGCACTATATGAGGCACACTGTCAGCGAGAACCCTTGAAGGGGATGGATAATAACCATCACCTACATCCAATAATTGCTCTGCATTCCAACAAGGCACTTTTAAGTGTGAAATAAAGTATAAATGAATTTTCTGTTATCAAATGAAAGCCCATTTTAGCAGCTTTCTTACCATAGCCTTATCCTTCCCAGTCAATGTCATTAACGTGGAAAGCAACGACAAAGCTATTGTGTGACAAACTGGAGAACAAAAATTTCAAAGTTGCTATCTGCAAAATACAACATAATGTATGTAAGAGGCTCCTCAGAACACGAAGTCTTTGGTTTTGTCCAGCTCAGATTTCTAGAAGGAGGACTCTTGTCTCCAACATCATTCAATGAATCCAACAGCTTTAGAAGTGTGCAGTCACTGCAACCAAACTCTTTTTAATATAAAAATTACAAGGAACTTTTTCCAGAAATCTTTTATGTTTACTCTTTAAGCTTTAAGCAATAAAGATTTTTGGCCCTACTGCTCTTTGCTCTTTTGCTGAAATGAATCTGACCATCTTGGATTAAGTTTACACTGTCAATGTATTTCACTGACTTTGTTCCCTTACAAAGGCAATTAAAATCTGTCCTTTGATCCCCATGGAACTTTTCTTTATGTTGCTCAGGCAGGTTATCACACTCTCACACTATCACCTCAGATGATTTCAATACCCATGCTTCTATTGAAGTCTTATGCCTGGCTTGACTTTTGCCCTGCACCTCAAATGCAAGACTACTATCTTCCTTCTAAAAGTGCTTGCAAGGATGTCTTCCTCAACTTTTTTTAGCCCAGTACCACATCAGAGATTAATATTCCTACTTTCTTTAACTGTCAAACTTTGCCTTTTCTATATGAAGTAACTTCACATGGCATTTGGCCTCATACATTATGGCTATTTTCCTTCAATTTTCAAACGAGGCTCCAGCTTAAATCTTTATCCCCTGCTTCTCGAGTTTCTTTATGCATATTTGTCCAGGACCTTGAGATAAAACAAATTTAATTGTTTTTAAAAACAGAAATCAACCGAACTAACCCATTCACAAGTTCAGGATTCCATCACAGCCAGATCAGACTACACAATGAGCTATTCCATTAAAAATCCAGGGATCTAAGGGATTGTAGGCATGTGTGTGTACACACCTGTGCCATCAGATCTTTTACTTCTAAAAGTGGAATTGTGTCTGGGAACAGCATGCAATGCATAAAGAGACTAAGGTAAAGTAATGTTTGTACTTAATTTAAAACAAAAATACATCTCAGTTGCATTTTTCTAAAAATACATCTCGGTTCCATTTTTCTAAGTAAACTTAATTTTGTCACCTATCACTCATTCTGCAATAGTTGTAAAAGAAAAAAATACTGAAGAAAATGGTATATCACCACCATAGAATAATTTCTAGTAATCATGATGCAGTATCAAGAATTTGCAAGAAAATATAAGAAATTACACAGGGTAATAAAGATAAATAATATCTAAGAATGAAGAGAGATTTGTACTGTGCAGAGTGCACATCATCTGTAAAGACTAAGTGCTTTCTATCTATGGAGTCCACTCACTGGAGGAATCTGCCTCTCCAGAGTCATAGCGAGTATTAGTAAAATGTGTTCTTGGTCTTCTCCTTCGTATCTGTTGATTGCTCTGACCTGGATCTTCTCTTGATCGTCTTCGTCGTAACTGTCGACTGCTCTGAGCCAGATCTCCCCTAGATCTTCCATGCCACATTGGGTGAGATCTTGAATTTCGTCCTTCCAGCTGAGCCCTTAAATTTCGTCCTCTTTGAATTATTGCATACCTTCTAATATTACAATAAGGGATTAACTTGGGCCCATTATCACAATAGTCTTCGCTTTCATCAAAAATTTCATGTAGTCTATATGAAAATATTTTTGAGTTTCCTGATTCATAAGATACTACATTTAAAACATCCCTTTCAAAGTGTGTAGTTAGACGAGATGTTTCAATGTCTCCATAAATGCCCTCATTTATTATGAGTTCATGAAGATATTCATATGTCACACTATCATAAAATGTAGCTTTTGCTATATATGAGCTGTTTTTACTCTGAAAAGAAAAATACAAAAAGTATTAATACTCTGAAAAGAAAAATACATAAAGTATTAATACTCTGAAAAGAAAAATACAAAAAGTATTAAAGAGAGAATAATTTCTGTACTATTTAGGCTGATGCTCAACATGAACAAACAAAAATATTTAAAAAGTGTATTTCTATATATCCTACTGACATTCCGCAGAGATTATAAGCGCTGAGTTTGGGTTGCATCATAAGCAAAGAACAATATGTTTGTTTGTTTGTTTGTATGGTGTTTTTATGTTGCATGGAACCAGTGGTTATTCAGCAACAGGACCAACAGCTTTATGTGACTTCCAAACCATGTCGAGAGTGAACTTTTATCACCAGAAATACCGTAATCTCTAACCCCATATGGAAGGCCCGAGAATCGAACTCACGGTCACCGAGGTGGCAGG
>NC_061090.1:21525721-21613693 GCF_015104395.2 Macrobrachium nipponense | reverse complement strand
AGTGAAGGATATACTCGCTCGTTAACTGAGAAGGCGACACAAGACCTACTAACACAAATGTCCAAGAAAGGACGCCCCTGTAGTGTCGGCGATTAAGAAGGAAACGCTCGGCCTCCTCAGCAGCCCTTTCGTGGAGGTACAGCGGCCTCGTCCCCCTGCCAGAAAGAAGAGCTCTGATAAGAGAGGAAGGTCTTCCTTTAGGCCCTTCAAGAAATCCAAATGACTTGTTGCTCCTTCAAGCACAGTGGGTCGCCAGACTCCTGAACTTTGCAGGAGTATGGGCAAAAAGGGGAGCCGACCCTTGGTCAGTGTCGGTCCTAAAGAAGGGATATGTAATCCCCTTCGAGAAACCAGCCCTCCCCTAACATCTACGCCTCGGGGAACTGTCAGCGAGGTACAGAGACCCGGTAATGAGAAAGGACTCTCCTTCAAATGGTGGAACAAATGTGGGAAAAAGAGGCCATCGAACTTGTGCAGGATCCACACTCCCCGGGATTTTACAATCGCCTTTTTCTAGTACCAAAGGCATCGGGGGGTGGAGACCAGTTCTGGACGTAAGCGCTCTGAATCGCTTTGTTTTTCAGAAAAAGAAGTTTTCGCATGGAAACGTCCGCCTCAGTAATGTCGGCTCTTCGTCCAGGAGATTGGATGGTCTCTCTGGACTTGCAAGACGCATATTTCCACGTTCCCATTCACCATTTGTCAAAGAAATATCTTCGTTTTGTAATAGGAGACAAGATCTTTCAATTCAGGGCTCTGTGCTTCAGTCTGTCTACAGCTCCGCAAGTATTCACCAACCTGATGGCGAATGTGGCAAGATGGCTTCACCTAGAGGGAATAAACATCTCCCTCTACTTGGACGGACTGGCTGATCAGGGCCAAGTCGGGAGATTCAGTGCTTGGAGGACTTATCAGTAACAAGGAACATGATAGAATCGCTGGGATTACTCGTGAACTCGAGAAGTCGCAGCTGATCCCAGCCAGAGCTTGGTCTATCTGGGGATTATCAGATGGATCTCGGGGTTTTCGAGTATTTCCTTCGCGAGAAAGAATCACTCGAGGTTTGTCGAAAATCTCGAGCTTCTTGGAGAAAAGAACAGTTCAGCGAGGGATTATCTGAGCCTCTTGAGGGACCCTGTCCTCACTAGAAAAGTTCTTCTCTCTGGGGAGGCTTCACCTTCGCCCTCTTCAGTTTTTCCTGAAAGGGGTGTGGAGTTGGAAGACGGGACAACTCTCGACATCTTCCCGCTTCCACAAGAGGTAAAAGATCATTTGAAGTGGTGGATCCTTCCTCTTCAAAAGAACGAAGGCGTATCGCTTGCCCTGCAGAACCCAGACCAAGTGTTATATGCCGACGCTTCGGAGTCGGGATGGGGAGCGACGTTAGGAGCAAGGGAGGTGTCAGGCACCTGGACAAAGGAACAGGTGTCCTGGCACATCAATTGCAAGGAACTAGTGGCCATACACCTAGCCTTAAAGTTCTTCGAAGAGATAGTCAGAGGCGAGGTGATACAGATAAACTCGGACAACACCACGGCTCTGGCTTACATACGCAAGCAAGGAGGACGCACTCTTTCTCCCTCTTTCAGTTAACAAGACACTTGTTAACCTGGACAGAAGAAAGAGGCATAACTCTCTCACAAGATTTGTTCAAGGCATCAAGAATGTGAGAGCGGACAGACTGAGCAGGAGGAATCAGGTCCTTCCCACAGAATGGACTCTACACGAAGAAGTGTGTCGAAGTCTTTGGTCCCTGTGGGGGAGACCTCACATAGACCTGTTTGCGACGTTCTCCAAAAGAATAGAGATCTTTTGCTCTATAGTGGAAGATCCGAGAGCCTTCGCAATAGACGCGTTTCTCCTGGATTGGTCGGGTGTGGACGCATACGCCTTTCCCCCGTTCAAGATCTGGGGGAAGTGCTCAGGAAGTTCGTAGCTCGAAGAACACGAAGTTGACGCTAATAGCCCCATTTTGGCCAGCCCAGGAATGGTTCACAGAGGTACTGGAGTGGATAGTGGACTTCCCCAGATCTCTTCCAAACAGACTAGATCTACTCAGCAACCCCACTTTGAGAGGTTTCATCACCAACCTCCCAGGTCTCGCTCTGACTGCCTTTCGACTATCGAAAGACTTGTCAGAGCGAGGGGCTTTTCTCGCAAGGCTGCGGGCTCTATCGCTAGAGCCCGCAGAGCTTCGACGAGTAGAGTATACCAATCAAAGTGGGAAGTCTTTAGGAGGTGGTGTAAGAGTCAGAAGCTGTCCTCCTCCAGTACCTCTATACTGAATATTGCGATTTCCTCCTCTTTCTGAGAGAGGAATCACACCTTTCTGTCTCAACAATAAAAGGATACAGAAGCATGCTGTCTTCAGTATTTAGGAATCGAGGGTTAGATATTGCAAGCAACAAAGATCTACACGATCTAATTAGATCCTTTGAAACTTCAAAGGCAGCTACTCCTAGAACACCTAGTTGGAATCTAGACGTGGTACTGAAAGTTCCTTTCATCGGATAAATTCGAGCCTTACATCTGGCTTCCTTCCGCGACGTCACTAGGAAATGCTTATTCCTGGTGTCTCTCGCTACAGCAAGGGGACGAGCGAATTGCACGCTCTAGATTCCACAGTGGGGTTCAAAGGAGATGCTGCCATCTGTTCTTTCCAGACAATGTTTCTGGCAAAGAACGAAAACCCGTCAAAAACCGTGGGCCAGAAGTTTTGAGGTAAAAGGCCTATCTAACCTCGTAGGCAGAGAGATAGAGAGGTCTCTCTGTCAGTGAGAGCTCTTAAATAATTATTTAGAGAGGAAGAGACAGATGGGAGCTTGTCAACAAGGTCTTTGGTGTGCGGTGAAGAACCCCAAAAGACTCATGTCAAGAACGCCTTGGCTTTCTTTGTGAGAAGCGTAATTACGGACGCTCACAAGAACTGCTCGGAGGAATCCTTCGGTCTTCTAAAGGTCAGACCCATGAGGTGAGAGCAAGTAGCAACGTCCTTGGCGTTCCAAAAGAATATGTCTCTAAAAAATATCAATTGAGACTACATATTGGAGGTGCAATTCAGTGTTTGCATCTCATTATCTGAAGGATGTAGAGTGACCTATGAGAATCCTCTCACTAGGTCCATTTGTATCAGCAGATACAGTGCTGGGTCTTGGAGCAAAGACTGATCCTTAAATATTGTGTTTTATCGTACATAAACCCTCTTGTCAGATATGTGCTTGGTTTTCTATTAGCAAGCTCACTGATGTCGCACGGGAGCATAGTGTCATTGCTGGTAGGGGATCAAGGGTATGTAATGGCTAGTAGGGAGTACAAAATTTTTTTTTGTATATTTTGTAATGAAAGTGTAATTATGTTTCGAGTTTTTGGTTGTTTGTAAGGAGTTCGGGGATAACTCCTTGCAATCTTAGAAACTAACAGGTGTTAGGATCAGGTGATCGGGATCGGTGTTGTGCTCCTTGAACAAGGTTGTATTGTCATGTTAGTGGAATAGCACCCATGACAAAGGCCTTTAGGCTCTGCCGAGTAAGTGGATAAGACCCATTGCAGACCCACAAGAACTACTTAGCCATAGATCAATATCTCGCTGAGGCTCTTGAGGCTAAGCAGACTCCAAGGCAGTAGCCGCGAAGTCTTCAGCCTAATAAGGTAGGAACCAAGGTTTATTAATACCTACAACATATGTTGTTTACCTGTCTATTTCAGTAGTTAGCTGTCTCTTACCCACCACCAATGGGTGCTAATCAGCTAAGTATATATCTGGCAGGGAAGTTGAATGTATAAAAATGATATTGTCATGTTACAATAAAGTTTTATACATACTTACCTGACAGATATATACGATTAATGGCCCCACCCAGCCTCCCCGCAGGAGACAGGTGGAAGAGAAGAATTCTGATTAGAAAACGGGAATGGTTCCTAGTCCTGCCACCCAAGCAGGGCGGTAGATCACCTGACCTACCGGTAGCGTGTGCCGCGAAATTTGAAATTCTGTCGGAGACGACGGAGTCTATAGCTAAGTATATATCTGTCAGGTAAGTATGTATAAAACTTTATTGTAACATGACAATATCATTTTCAACTAGAGACCTTACATGGTTACAGTAGTCAGGTCCAGAGAGCTAAATACGAAAATTGAATGTAAAAAAAACTTTAACTTGATAGTATTCACAGTAATAATGAAAAAGTAAAATAGTATCAGCAATAAATATAATAATAATGACAGAATCTGCAGATGACATCTTGCCAATACAGAGATTAAGTCCTTTAGGGGACAAAGGCCTCATTTTCCATCTTTCCCACAGTTTAGATCTTGCATCACTCCTTAGGATGCTTTGTATGAGCGAGTTGCTGCTGTTTCTCACTCGGGTTACCAGACTGGACATTGTTCACCTTACTATGATTTTTAAATTGTCCAGGTGGTTTTTTATGAACATCTGTGTGGGGGAGTGGTAGCGGGGAGTGTTCGTGAGGCATCTCAAAATGTCATTGTGCACAACAGTGATACATCTCATGGTCTCTCGGGTATAGTTCATCCAGAGGGAACACCCATAGATAGTGTAGCAGTACAAGCGGAAGAGCAGCAGTTTCACATCTCTGTGACAGAAGGCAAACCTTGCAATCATGTTGCCAGTTGCACATAGCTTACGACACCTCTGTTCAATGTCTGCCGTATCTTTTTTCAGGTCGTCGGTGATAATGTGACCCAAATACAGAAATTCTTGCACAAATTCCTGCCGATGGTTTCCGAGGAAAATTTGTGGTTCTGCAATATGCTTAAGCTATCTCAGGAGCAGCGACATGCACTGGGTCTTTGTTTCGTTGTAAATTATATCAAATTCCTCTGCATATTGGCAGCAAGTGTCGTTGAGTCATTGGAGACCTTGCACTGATGGGGAAATTAGAACCATGTCATCGGGGTAACAGAGGTTGTTTACAGTTGTTTCATTGACAGTGCATCCAATTGGGAGTGAGTTCAATTTGACATTCAAGGCATCTGTGTATGTATTAAACAAGTATGGAGAGAGAATGCCCCCTTGCTGAAGCCCGTTAAAGGAGGCGAAGGTGTACGATAATACATTACCCCATTTGACACAGAATTGCTGTGTGGAGAACCAGCACTGTAAAATGCCAATTAGTTACGTATAGGGCTGTGCCTCTTTTATGTAGCCTCAGGAAGAGCTTCAGGTAGTTTGCTCTGTCAGATGCTTTTCTCACACCCACAAAACAAGGAAAACAGGAGAGGCTGATGATAGGTAGTCGTTCAGCAATTCTTTCAGTATTTAGATGCAGGTGTCTGTTAAGTGGTTTGCTTTAAACCTGATCTGGTTGTCTGTGGTGTGTAGAAAGGGGAGAAGTCTCTCTAGAAGAACCGCCTCAAGTATCTTCGATGCGATCGTTGTGATTGTAATTGGCCGGTCGTTGCCAGGGTCAGCTGCATCCTTTAGCTTGTTTTTGATTAATGGTATCAAGTGAACTAAGAGTAGGGAGTCTGGAAGAAACTGGTGAATTATGCATGCATTAAATAGGGCAGCTAGCAAAATGTAAATTATTGGATGGCAGAATTTGAAAGCCTCTGCGGGAAGACCATCACAGCCAGGCAATTTATTATTAGGTAGGCTGTTTATGGCATCGCTGTTGTTACCTGGCGTAATACGGTCTGCAAAATAAAATTGAATGTTGTCAGTAAGGAGGTTATCTACATCCCTTCGGGAATCTTGATCATTTATACAATTCAGGATATTGTTGAAGTGATCGCCTCACATACTTGCGATAGCCTCGTCTCCGACTGCTTCTCCTACTCTCTGTGATTGCTTTTTAGTTTTGGGATTTAAGGACTGGATATCTTTCCAAAGACGAGGATAATCACCAGATTCTAAGTTTCTAGACATTGCATCAGCTCTTCGTTGTTTTTCATTTAATCTGCAGTGCGTAAGAGTAAGTTTGAACTGCGCTCTCGCCTGTCTTATTAATAATGCAGTGTGTCCTTCCCTCGGGCTACCATTTTGCCTCCACAGTAAAAACATTTCGTGTGAGTATTTATGCAGATCTTTAACCAAGTCATTCCATCTAGGTATATTACGAGAATTACCTTGACGAAATCTATAGGCAGCCCTGCCCGAAGCAACCATAGCGGAGATTATGTTTGAATAGAATTCATTCAGATCCCTCCTGTGGTGGTCATTTCTACAATTTGGGTTAGTACAATGTAAGGCGTCTGCCAGCTCAACTATTGACCGCAACGTGGTTTCCATGGTTGCCCTAAAGTATCTGGTTTTCTGTTGGTTTTTGAAATCCCAGTTTCTGGAGAGGGAGGCTTCAACCTTCCGGACTCACCAGTGGTAGCTTACACACTCCCCCTGAAACCCCCCCCAAGAGGCGGCGCGAGCGCTAAACACGCCCCCTTGGCGGTGCTATCAGAGACGAGCGGGTTGACTCGGCAAAAGTAGTCACAATTTTGAAGTTGACTTCGGCATAGAAGGTTCTCTTTTCCCTCCCGCTCTGCCCACTGCTAAAATATGAAGAGGCAAATTCTTTCCTACGTGGATGTTCATCGGCTGAGTGACGACTCCAGCGAAGAGGAGAAATGTAGACCGTAACAAAAAACGTCCACAATCGACTGCAGGAAGTGAAATGCCTTCAAATTCTGATATCGTGAATATGTTACTCCAACAGAATCAAACTCTCATGAAAATTATTCAGAAAGGGTAAGGTTTTAAATTCTGTTTACAACGAAACCGGCATATGGAAAGCAGCGGAGTTAGACTTATGACGTCACAAATGCAAATGGCGGCCCACATACGTAAGTTTGTTATTGTTTTGAATGGTTGGAGCAGCCAGTTCCGAACGTAGCGTAACTGCGAAGTAGCGTAAGCAAAGCATGTGCATGATTACTACATGAAATAATGATAGAAAACCAACTAAATGCTCCAATTTATATATAAACAAGCTTATAACTAGGTATACAATACAAATTGCTTGCTTGACACATCAAAACCACGTAGCTTAATAGGTAGTAGGCTAGGCCACAGGTAAGTTAGGCTGTTCGATTAGTTCACGTTTCTCATTTTAAACCTATCGATGCTAGCCTAGGCCCTGGGGGGCGATCTGCAAAGAGTTACATAGGAAGCAGGTCTAGATTATGTTAATAATAACAGATACATACCTTACATAGTCACTTAATAAGGCCCTGAATTAACCTAAGAGGGCTATTTGAGTCGTGAACCCCTTTGCTTGACTTCAGCCTTCTAGGTCCGCTGCTGTCCATATTTACGATACCTGTTGAATAAACACTTTAATTAAAGGTTGGTAAATAAATCACTGATATAAAAACATTCAACTCGGCAGAAGTGGTTCACCTGCTAAGAAGAATGAGGCTCCCCCTCCTACTAAACGCTCGAGACGATCACCTGAATTACCTGAAAGTGCAAATTTAGACCTCTTTTCCTTTTATAATAATGAAGATGAAAGTGATTATGAAGATTTCAACCTTCTTACCTTCCATAAACCCATTCCTTCATATATTTCCACCAATTTCAAAGCTGAACCATCTTTCATAGAGAAGGGAAAATTCAATTGAATAACTCACTAGTAGCATTAACTTTCAGTGAAGGCCATAGTGATAACATTGATAAATTCTTTGTAAGTAGTCAAAATAAGGAGTTTTCAGACTTTTTTAAATTAATAAATACTCCAAAGTTTGAATTCTGGCCTGAAGGTAAGATATTTGATGACACCCACAAGAGAAAATTTTTCTATGACATAGAAAATATTAAGAATAGTATTCTGCCTTTCAAGGGCATGCAGCACTGGCACACATAGTGTACCCCTCCAAAGTAAATGACATTGAGTTCTTGTCCAAGATTATTATTGGTCCCCTAAGGAAGAGCATAGACCTTATACAAAATTTGATAAGGAATTTCAGAAGTAGAGCACTTCCTAGATACCTCGGAAGGAAGAGATAAGAGATCTCATAATCAAAGCAGACATTAAAGAAGTTTGGAATTTAACTGAAGACCAAAAAACAGCCATTGCTGCCTGCTTTCGTAAGGGTCCCCTCCTCAGAGGAGGGGCAGCAAACTTCAGGGGTAGGAAATTCAACTTTGGGGGCAGATTTCAGGGAAGAAGGTTCAGTTTCCTCAAGGTAACCCAAGCTTTAGATTCAAGTCTCAGCCGCTTAGAAGAGGTAATAGGCGAGGTGGGTACAGGGGGGGGAGGTCCCAAAATGGACAAGCGAATAGTTCAGGAGCCAGAGAAAGGAAATAAAAATAAATCATTCTCTATCCTAGAAATTGAGCCTTGCTCCACACCAGGTCAAAGAGAGGTTTTTTCAGCACTAGGTTTTTATGCACCAGAGCACAATAAGCTTCACTCAGCGCCAGACCAAGATGTTTGTCAGCACCAGAACATGAGTTTTCTCGGCACCAGTTGATAACGAGGTTCACTCGGCACCAGTGATAATGAGCTTTGCTCCGCACCAGTTAATAATGAGCTTTGCTCCGCACCAATTAATAATGAGCTTTGCTCCGCACCAGTTAATAATGAGCTTTGCTCTGCACCAGACCACCATGACATTGGGCCTAATGCTATAAATAAGGATAGAAGTCAAGAGACCTTGCCTTTGGACTCAAACGCAATGAATAACTACTCCCAGAGCCCCCAGCGAGTAGGATAGGTAAGTCATTACTAATGAACATTGATAGTTGGAGAAAGCTTCCTAATGCCTCTTTTGCTTGTAGAATTATCAATGAAGGGGTGAGAATTCCATTTAATAATAAACTAAAAGCCCAGAGATCAAAAATTAAAAAGGGTAGGTAAAGATAGATTTTATTCAACTAACAAGCGGAAAATATTGGAAAGAGAATGTGACAGACTGCTAAAACTAGGAGTCATAGAGCAGATCCCCAGAACTTCCTTTTACTTTTCCAACCACATATTTTATAAATTAAAACCAGATGGAACAGTAAGACTAATCTTTGATATGAAGGTGCTTAACACCATGATAAGAAAACCTTCCTTTACCATGCTTAAGGCCAATACAATATTTCCCTATCTACATCTAAACTCTTGGGCATGCAAACTAGATTTAAAAGATGCTTATTGGCACATTCCATTACATACAAGTAGCCAGAAATTTCTAACCTTCAAGCTAGGTAAAAGGAAGTTCAAATGGACTGTGGTACCCTTTGGACTAAAGACAGCTCCTTATATATTTTCAAAGATAATGTACACGGTGATCAAGTATATTAGAACGACATACAACATCTTAATATTCAACTAATCTTGATGACATTCTCATAATTAGCAAAAGATTATTTAAAATGTAAAAATCACATTCAGTTAGTCATTAGGATATTGTCAGACTTAGGATGGAATATCTCTTTTAAAAAATCTACAATTGAACCGGCTCAAAGAATTGAATTTTTAGGAGTGCGTTACAATATGATTAAGAAAACTATGAATCCCATTCAGAAAAACATAGAGGAACGTCTGTATCAAATTGGCCAAAGCTTTCTCCAACTCTGTTAAATCTGACCTTCACTCCTATCAGATGTTAATTGGAGCCTTAAATTTCAGTGCTTCCTATACAAGCTGGGGAAGATTCCATCTTAAATATCTCCACAGATACCACAGTTATTTTAATTCAGGGTACAAAATCATTCCACACACCTTCAAAAAATACCTAAAGCCATGGGAACTGAGACAAATGTACAGAGAGGTTAACATTCCAAAACCACAAATAGATGCAGAACTTTTCACAGATGCTTCCAACCAGGGTTGGGGAGGAGCATTAGTAATAGCGGGTAAAATACTCTCAATAAATGGAACTTGGACACATGAAGAATCCTCCCTTCACATTAATGTAAGAGAGTTATTAGCGTGCTTCTATTCTATGGAACACTTCACTACAAGGTTATACAACAAAGTAGTCTTAATTCATGTAGATTCAAAGGTTACAAATGGTTGGCTAAGGAAGCAGGTAGTATCAGAAACAAGGTAGCTCATGAACTTGTCAGGAAAATACTAAGTAACATGAAGGACCATAACATACAGAAAATAAATTCCAGATGGATCAGGGGAGTAAGTAACACCATTGCAGACTCACTTTCCAGAGACCTGGGTTCAATCCACACAGAAACTTGCCTCAGTGACAGTCTATTCTCCTTAATCTGCAACCGACTTCAATCTTCAACCCGGAAATAGATCTGTTCTCAAATGGCTTCAATACTAAGTGCAAAAAGTTTTGTTCATCTCTTCCAAACCAAAAAGCCATCAGCAATAATGCACTTACGATTAGCTGGAAGGGACCAACACCTCTCTATGCCTTTCCACCAGATTCTTACTACACAAAGTAGCTTTTAAAATCTATAAAGAATGCAATAATAACATGCTTTTCTGTACCATATCGCAGGGGACAGAACCATGGATTCCATTAGTGAGGTCAGTTTCGAAGCAGCACAAACTATATACTGTGAAGATAGAAGACTACCAGATAGTTCTCAAGGACTGTATCTCACCCTCAGCAAAGCTCCAATCAACTTTGATCGCCTTCAAAATTTAAAGGACCAGCTCCCAAATGTCTTTCCTCCTGAGGTTTGCACCAAAATTGCTATCAGCTTGAGGGACAGCTTCCATGCACAAGATATGAAAAACTGTATAAAACAAATTTTTAAAAGAAAAGTTTCCATTCATAAGGAGTATGGAAGCGACAACAAATTCCCCCTGTTAGCAATTATTTTATTTTTCAATCACCTTATAGACAAGGGACTGGCTTACAATACCCTGAAGAGCTACAGAGCAGCTTTAGGTCCTATATTGTCAGGATATTTCCCAGGTTACTGTCTTGCAGAAGACAAGTATGTCAAAGCAATGATATCGGGGGTGAATAGAAGGAAGCCGAGCAACACTCACCAGTTCCCTGGCTGGGATCTAGACAAAGTAATATCGTTTCTCAACACCACAAGAGATAACTCTACCTTACTACTGACACAGAAAACCTTATTTCTAGTAGCCTTAGCTTGCCCTTTAAGAGCAAATCAATTTAACAATCTCTGCATTTCCAGGAGCACCTTCACCCCAGAACACATTGTCCTACGGAACCACCCTTCCTTCATGGCCAAAAACCAAAAGAACAACTACACACCAATAGAGATCAGCTTTAGAAAGCTTCCTAACAGACCAAAATATGTCCAGTCAGACAATTGAACTTCTATTTGGAATACACAAACAAAGTCTGTAGGGAAAGAAACATAGACAGGAAAGACCACATATGGCTAGATGAACACTTCAAGATAATGTCTTTACAAAAAATGAGACAACTTTTTAGGGAGTGCATTTTCAGAGCCGACCCAAATGCAACTAAACAGTCAACTAATTTCCACTCTATAAGGGGTCAAGCTTCATCAAGACGCTATACAATGGTATATCTTTACAAGAAAATCAATGTCCAGAATGAATTGGAGAAGCGAATCTGTCTTCAGCTCTTACTATGCTCTCCTCGGCTTACAGGGTGCTTTCGATGCTGTGGTCGCTGGACTTCATCTTCAAGCCCCTGAAGCATCGGCCTAGCTACCACTGGTGAGTCCGGAAGGTTGAAGCCTCCCTCTCCAGAACTGTAAGTTTACTTGTGAACGAAGGTTCTGGAGTGGGAGGTGAGACCTTCCGGACTCAAGGTCTGGGTCACCCTCCAACCCTTCCCCCGGGAGCCGAGGAGGAGACCATGTAACTAAGGAGAGGATATTCTAACAAACTTCATAATCCAACAGAGTAGGTTTTATATATACAAGAATACATACGTACATACAATCCACTATTATTCCAGAGAAAACAAACTAACTGCAATCTTTCATTATTTATTTCAACCGAAACAGCACAAGAAGATTGACCTTACTAGTAAAAAGACCTTTGTGTTCAACAAATTTGCACCTTCACAGTAATTTCTTCATAACTTGAACAGCCTAAGGTAAGCTCAACCACTTCTGTGTTAGTTTTTGTGCTTTAACAACTTCAAAAATGTGACTACTTTTGCCGATCAACCCGCTCGTCTCTGATAAGCACCGCCCAAGGGGGCGTGTTTAGCGCTCGCGCCGCCTCTTGGGGGGGGTTTCAGGGGGAGTGTGTAAGCTACCACTGGTGAGTCCGGAAGGTCTCACCTCCCACTCCAGAACCTTCGTTCACAAGTAAACTTACAGTTACCGCTGGCGGGCGCGGTTAGTTAGGGGGTTCACGTTAGGGAGGGTTAGGGTGCTGATGACACCATTAATGGGATGTGATCGTAGCCCATTGCAAGATTGTAGCGAATATTGCGATGTGATGCAGTGGTCCAGCCAGGAGGTTGTAATTGCGTCTGCTCTATTATGTACATATGGATAGGAGGAGGGAGGGACGAGCATTACATCGCTAATTTGGAGAGCATGATTTTGACAGAAGCGAGTAAGTTCATTATAAACTTGTTTTGTGCGGTGGGAATTAAGGTCCCCAATTATACAAATATGATCAATAGGAGAATCGTGTGTAACTCCCCTAGGATCATGCAGTAATGATCGAAATTAGTGTTATTTTCTCATGGCATAAACATTTATTTATTAGGATCTCTCATGGCATATAAACATTAATTTATTGGGATTTTAGAGTTCTCTATTGCCACTTGAAGCCCCAGCAATCTGTCACTCCTGTTGGTCATCACTTTTATCATATTGTCAGTGGCCAGAGGAGCGTTTCTTGCAATCCAATGATGCCTTTGAAGTTTTTGCAGAACATGTTTAGGAGAGGAATGTTCCGCTTGAGAGTGGCTGTCAGTCCGACTGTGACCAACTTTCAGCAAGATTACTGATTTAAATATAGCACTGAAGACTTCAGGTTTTCTATTACTAGTCTCAAAGAACCTATAACACTGCTGGGTTCTCCCTGAAGCATTGTTTTCATCATCATTACCTGTCTGGTTCTACATCCCTAGGTCAGTTTAATCCTGGATTTATACTTTCACCTGAGTGTACAGGTGTCCTCTGTACTTTATTACCAAGGTACTCTCAGCACACCTCCACCAGGAGTCAGGATCCCCTTCCACCCTAGAATTTGTGGTTATAGGACACAAAAATTTTACAGGGCAGAGAGGAATCATCTTTTTAGTTGGTGCAGTGAAAAGGGTGTTGATCCAGTCAACACTTATAATGATTATGGGTTTCCGTCCCTTTTTTTCTTTTCCTGACTAAGTAAGGAAGTAGTCCATCTATGCCATCAAGGATTATAGGCACACCAACTTGCAGTATTTTGGATATGAAGACCAGATTTGTGTTTTTTGGTAGAGTTAAAGAGGCTCATCCAGTACTTCAGTAAAGAATGTTCCCACTTGATTTTATTGGGGCACGTGTCTCCTTGAAAGTTATCATACTTCCATGCAAACCACTTCAAAAAGCATCTTTGCTTCTTTGGTCTTTCTACTGATGTATAATTTTAAGACAGGTCTGCGAGACCATATACTGTCAAGGAGAGCAACAGACTTTTGAGGTTGGACATATGTGGGATTCTCATTTGCACCTGAATGTATAGCAAAGGCCCACATGGCATATAGCTAGGGTTATACCATAGAACCTTTCATAGGCTTCTGTCACAAAGTAATGATGATGACCTGTGTCCAGTGATGGCTTTTAAACACTTGTCTGCCAGATTGCATCAGTAAAATAGGTTTTCTATTTAAGAAATGCAAGTTACTTTTAAATACTGCATTTCAGGTAGGGGGATTTTATTAGCAAACAGATAGTTGTAGGTGGAATCCATCTCTTGGTTTGCCACTCTTAACAAGGTGTTCCATGTGTAACTGCATTTGAAAGTGACAGTTTAATATCAGTAAAATATAGGTAATAATTTTAATTTTTTTTGTTTCATATATAATAATAATAATAAAGCCTATAAAAATAAACCAATTTAAACTGAAAACAAATTTCCATTAGACCAGTACAGTACACTATAATGAAATCATATTCAAGTATATAAAGCAGCCTACTCCTTTATTCTCAATGAACAGTTTACAATTTTTTTCAGTTAAAGAAAACCCTAAGAAACTTGGCTCTATGTATATTGCTGTCCAAGCACTGCAACTCCTTTACACTTTCATAAGCACAGAATGGCTTTTAAGTACCCAGTGCTTGGCTGTAGTATAGCTTAATTTTCATAACTCCAATCATCATTACTGCATAAAAATCTTATTATTTTTGCATTTAAAAAAGGGGAACCCATTTTGAGTTACCTGAACCTTAATGTTATTTCCAAAGGCCCCATCCACATGGTCGAGTTTTGCTTGACAAACTTTGCTCGATGTGACATCAGAAGCCCAGATACAGTGGGGAAAGTTCTGACGTCACATCGAACACAGTCTTGACCGTGTGGACGGGGCTAAAGGCATCATGAATTCCATCTGTATAAAAAATAAAGGACTGGAACATAAATGGTGTTTCTGTTTACAGGAGATGTTATGCCATCAGGATGGGTTGCACCATCTGCAAAACCTGGTGACTATTCGTATTACATTAATCGAAATGCCAACCACATGTTGCCAGTATATGTCATTCACCAGCCAGTATTGTCCAGGTAAGTAAAAATTTGGTACATACTGCATACTTCATCTACTGTTCTCTTATTGTAAAAATCATCTTTGAAAAGTTGAGTTTATTTAGTTGCACATTCTTCCCATAATGTCAAGGAAGTAGTACTGGAAACCTACTAGTTTGGGTTTCAAGATTTTTGCAGTATTATTTTTTTTTATTTATGAAGTGAATTCAACTTCCTATGTCTGTATTAACTTTACAGTACCCAAGCTGCTGTAGTTGAAAAATATGTGGCACTTTCAGTCTTTGCTCTCTAAAGATCAATTATAATTATTATCATTATTAATAGTTCAGCCAGACCAAATTTCAAAACTGTTTTATTACAAGTAGTTTTGCTGTGTCTGTTGTTCATGGTTGATGGTTACAAAAAACAAACCCTTCTTTTGATTAATAGTATTTAAGACTTCTGATAAAGGGATGAGGATTAGGTCTGTCAGTTTAGAACTTGAAACTGTTCATTTCTTGATTCTTCTAAGTATCACTACTTACATATAACAAAGGCCCATGGGAAGGTGAGAGCCTTCATTCTTTTGTAGGCATTTGTTATGTTTGTGATTTTATGCAACTTTTAGACTTGTTTTATGTAGGCAAATATTTGTGTTTAACTAGATTTTTTTTATTGTATAGGTTTGTTGAATAATTTTTCTGAGTAATTGTGCTCCTTGCTAGGTGTGGTATTTGCAGTTAAGGGAGTTTCAGGATATTCCACGAAAGATGTCTTAAATTTCCTGTGTTCTTTGGCTTGGAAAACCTTAAATGCCTTCTTTATATCACAGCCTTTGTTTTATGTGCTCTTTGTGGTCATAAAAACATATTTCCTACCCATAGTGTATCTGGCTGACAGCTTGACAATGTGGGAAATCACTCACTATGCATCTTCTCCTACTTGTTAACTTATGCCATTGTGGTCATATTGCTGAACACTAAGGAGTGGCCAGTCAGATCAACATCGGAATTTTTGCAGGACCAGTAACACTGCCTCCATCTCCAAGACATGCCTGCCAGTGGAGGTAGCCTTGTGTCCACAAACTCAAAGCAACTAGGTCCTGCAAGTGTGCACATCCATCCTCCTTTGATGCATCAGAGATCAGAGGCATCTCTGGAGGTAGAGTTCAGTGGAATTCCTGAAAGGTTCCTGTCATCCAACCGATCATCCCAAACTTCATGGCTAAGGGGACAGATTGAGAGAAGACCTCTTAATCTGTCTGTTTTGCTGCAGGTACCATTAAAGTGAATGCTGGTGGAGACCCAGGCAGAATAAGCATCTCTTATGGACAACAGGTAGCCATAAACAACTTGCCAAAACATAGTTGGTTATTCCTCTCAAGTTTGCTAACATGAGTCAGGTACAGACTGCCCCACATACTTCAACTTATTGCTGGACAAAAGATCAGTGGTTATGGTTAAACAATGTATGTTAATGGTTGTAATAATAATGTTACAGAAATGCCATGAGGTTGTCTGTCATCTAGCAGCTGTGTGCCTTGAGGATGACAATCACCCAGTCATTTATATAGCACAGAAGGTGCCCAAGGTGACACCAACTTGAACATTCATGAGAAGCCAAAGCACAGGGCTTTAAAATAATAAACTATTGTTTTATATATATAACTTACTAAGTAATCACACTGCTTATGAGTAAATTAAATAATAAACTAGTATTTTCATACATTCAGCTTACCTGTCAGATATATACATAGCTATCGACTCCGTCGTCCCCGACAGAAATTCAAATTTCGCGGCACTCGCTACAGGTAGGTCAGGTGATCTACCGCCCTGCTCTGGGTGGCAGGACTAGGAACCATTCCCGTTTTCTAATCAGATTCTCTCTGTCGCCGGTGGTATCAACATTGTTGTTACTACCTCCTGACTGGAATTCTTTTTTCACAACGCTTTTGATCATCTTTCGACTGATATTTGGCGACGTACTTGGATCGTTGTTTGGCGACTGTTTTTTGGACTTGGTTTTGGAATTTCGTGGATATGTCTGACTCTAGTGTTAGTTTCAGAGTGTGTGTGAATGAGGGCTGTAAGGTGAGGATTCCGAAAGCTTCGGTAGATCCTCACACTACATGCAGTGGTTGTAGAATGGTTGAATGCTCGATTGAGAATACGTGTAACGATGTGAGAAAAACTGAAGTGCGCAAGAATGGAAGAATCTAACTTCTTACTTGAAGAAATTAGAGAAAGATAGAGAGAGGAAAGCGGGCTTGCAAAACCCGCAGAATCTAGATCTCGTGAATTACTGTCTAGTTCTGTAGCTTCTTCCTCTGATAATTATGCCCATTCTGTTTCAGCCCGTTCACAAATTGCTAATCCCTCTGGTTCTGCTTCGGAAATAGCGGAACTCAGAGCTTCCCTTCAGAAAATGCAGGAAAAAATGGCAGCATTGGAAGGTAAGGAAAGTGAATGTGGTTTCGCTAGTGATTTTAGTGTCCCCAGTGTAGTGGAGGGGGCGTCTGGTCGTCTCTGCGACCTCTTCCAAGCTCCCTGGCCCGGAGGAGAAGGAAAGTCGAAAGCCTTACGGGGGTTGTGGAGAATCCCCAACGATCAGGCGTCCCTTCGGCAGAATTTATTACATCACAAACTGCCAAGGACCGCTATAGGAAAAGCGTCCTTCGAGAGTGCTTTTCGTCATCTAGTTGCGCCCTCTCGAGAAGAGGATGGAGGAAGGAGTCGAAACTTTAATTTCGTCCGGTGAAGAGGAGTTGATGAAAGAACATGAGCTCAATTCTAGCCCCGAGCGCTTCTCTGAAGAAGATGCGCCTTCGGTAATAAAGAAGGCTAGAAAACAGTCAGTCTCTGGGTCCGGAGGAGATCCTAGAGCGCATTCCAGATCTCCCTCTCCTGATTCGAAAGATTCCTCAACCAGGAAAATTTTAATGAATATGCAGGAGCAATTAGCCTCTTTGGTAGGAGTTCTTTCTATGGAGCCTACTCGTAATAAGGATGATAGGCTTCCTATTAAAAGATCTAAATACCGATCTCCTGTCACGCGCAACGAGCCTTCCGGAGGAGGTGTCGCACAGGCGACCATCTCTGGCGGGAACGGAGCGTTAGACAGGAGAGAAGTAAGAAAGGAAGTTACTCCTGCCAAGCGTTTGGCGCCAGCCAGGAGCCAGGCGCCGAGTAGGCGCAAAGAGCCAGAGTATTCGGTACAACGTTCAAGAACTTCAACCAAGCGCCAAGATTTAACGGAAGAAGAAGAAGCTCCTGTTAGGAGTAGAGCGCCTGCTAAGCGCAATGTCACTTGTTAACAAAACGAAAGGCGCCTACCATGATCAATACTCGTACTAAACACCAGGAGTATTCAGAGCTAGTTATGCCTTCCAAAGATCAGGAGTATTTGGAGCAACATACTCCTGCCAGGCGCCAGGAGTCTTCTGACCTCGATACTCCTCCCAGGCGCCAGGAGTATTCTGAACTTAATACTCCTCCCAGGCGCCAGGAGTATTCTGAACTTAATACTCCTCCCAGGCGCCAGGAGTATTCTGAACTTAATACTCCTCCCAGGCGCCAGGAGTATTTGGAACAAGATGCGCCTACCAGACGCCAGGAGTATTCGAAGCGCGTTGCGCCTGCCAAGCACCAGGAGTATTCCAAACACGTTACTCCTTCCAGGCACCAGGAGTATTCTGAGCGAGATACTCCTGCCGTGCGCCAGGCGCATTCCCTGCATGAAGAGCCTGACATCCGACAGGAGTCATCCAAGCGTCAATCTTTTAGCAAAGAGAGAGTAACTCTTAGTCCCTCTCCAATTAGAAGTGCTTCTTCGGAAAGGAAGAGATCGAGGGAAGAGACAGAGGAAAGAAGGGAGCCTTCTCCTTCCGAGCCTATGAACCCAGAAGATGCCTCGGAGGATGAAATGATTAGTAAGGAAGGATTTTCTAATTACAAAGTTCTTTCGTCCCTTCTTTTGGAAGAATATGGAGATTCTTTAACGCCAGCCGCTCCTCCTTCTCCACGCTCTCTGTTTTCGAGCACGAAAACGCACAAGTCTTCCTCTTTCCTGAAAATGAAGCCTGCTATATCTATGAGGAGGGCACTACAATCTCTTGACTCCTGGTTCAAGAAAAAGAAGGAGTTAGGAAGGACAGTCTTTTGTATGCCTCCTGCTAAACTTACGGGGAGAAGAGGCATATGGTACGAAACGGGAGAGAATATGGGATTGTCTCTGTCCGTTTCGGCTGAGTCAGACTTCTCGAGTTTAGTAGACTCATCGAGAAGACACGCCTTAAATTCAGCAAAAGTAACATGGGGTCTTTCGGAAACGGACCACCTCCTCAAGGGACTTTTTCACACTTTAGAAGTTTTAACAACTTCCTGGATTGGTCCCTTGGGGTTCTTGCCAAGAAGTCTCATGAAAAGGAACAACTGAACCCAGAAACCTTAAATAGCATCCTCACATGCATTGATAAGGCTGTTCAGGATGGATCAGCTGAAGTATGCTCCCTCTTTGGTGCGGGAATTTTAAAGAAGAGGGCGGTTCACAGTGCTTTCCTCACGAAGGCCGTCTCTCCTTCGCAGAGGTCCGCCTTATTGTTTGCGCCTCTCTCAGAACATCTTTTTCCCTCGCAGTTGGTGAGGGACATTGCCCATTCACTGACTGAAAAGGCCACTCAGGTTCTCCTTAGACAATCCTCAAGGAAAAATAGACCTGTGGCCAGTGAGGAAAAGAAAGGGGCTCGTCCAGCTCATCAGCAGCCCTTTCGAGGAGGCCTTCCAGCTAGATCTATCGCCAGAAGGAAGTCCACTGAAAAAAGGGGGAGGTCTTCCTTCCGTCCTTTAAGAAGGGAAAGTGAGAAATCTATCCTCCAAACACCTGTAGGAGCCAGGTTTACATTTCTTTGCGAAAGCCTGGGAAGACATAGGATCAGATCCTTGGACGATGTCAATCATCAAGAAGGGTTATTACATCCCATTAAAGGACAGTCCTCCCTTGACAACATCACCGAGGGAACTGTCCGCCAGGTACAAGGACCCTGTTCTGATGGATACTCTTCGTCAAATGGTGGAACAGATGTGGGACAAAAGAGCAATAGAGCTGGTGCTGGATCGCAGCTCCCCGGGGTTTTACAATCGCTTGTTTCATGTAGCAAAAGCCTCGGGGGGATGGAGACCAGTACTGGATGTAAGTGCGCTGAACAAATTCGTAGAACAACAGAAGTTCAGCATGGAAACGTCTGCTTCAGTCCTTGCAGCACTGCGTCAAGGAGATTGGATGGCGTCCCTAGACCTTCAGGACGCATATTTCCACATCCCGATTCACCATTCGTCGAGGAAGTACCTTCAATCTATGTTCGAGGGAAGGATCTATCAGTTCAGGGCCCTGTGTTTCGGCCTTTCCACGGCTCCCCAAGTCTTTATGGACGTGATGAAAAATGTATCAAGACACTTACATTTGAAAGGGATAAACGTCTCCCTGTACCTGGACGACTGGCTCATCAGAGCCAGGTCTCAAAAGCATGTTTGGAGGATCTGTCCAACAACACTGGAATTGACAAAATCATTGGGATTGATCGTGAACCTCGAGAAGTCTCAGATGGTCCCCAGCCAGAACGTGGTTTATCTGGGGATTCAGATGGATTCTCGGGGTTTTCGAGTTTTTCCCTCTCAAGAGAGAATAAGGAAAGGCTGTGCCACAGTATCGAGCTTCTTAGGGAAAGAGCGCACTTCAGCGAGGGAATGGTTGAGCCTTCTGGGGACCCTTTCCTCCCTCAAACAGTTCTTTCCCCTAGGAAGACTACATCTTCGTCCACTTCAGTTCTTCCTGAGAAGGAGTTGGAGTTGGAAGACAGGACAGCTCTCGGACACGTTTCCAATCTCGGAGGAAATAAAAAATCATTTAAGGTGGTGGTTGATTCCCTTAAAAGAAAACAAAGGAGTATCCCTGGAAGTACGGAACCCAAGCCTGACATTGTTCTCAGACGCGTCGGAGTCGGGCTGGGGTGCAACATTGGGATCCAAAGAAGTGTCAGGCACCTGGTCAGCAGAACAGGTGTCATGGCACATAAATTGCAAAGAGCTTTTAGCAATTCATCTTGCGCTAAAGAGCTTCGAACACATGGTCAGAGGCAAGGTCGTACAGATAAACTCAGACAATACTACCGCTCTGGCTTATGTCAAGAAACAAGGAGGGACTCACTCTTTCGCTCTATACGAGCTGGCAAGAGACCTGTTGATTTGGGTGAACCAAAGGAAGGTAGTTCTTCTAACGAGGTTTGTCCAAGGTGAGAGGAATGTGAGAGCGGACAGACTGAGCAGGAGGTTCCAGGTCCTTCCCACAGAATGGACACTCCACTCAGAAGTCTGTCAGAGCCTTTGGTATCTTTGGGGGAAGCCTCAAATAGATCTGTTCGCCACATTCCTCTCCAAAAGGATAGACACATTTTGTGCCCTAGTAGAAGATCCCAGGGCTTATGCAACAGACGCCTTTCTCCTGGACTGGTCAGGGCTAGATGTTTACGCTTTTCCCCCGTTCAAGATACTGGGGGAAGTAGTCAGAAAATTTGTGGCATCCGAAGGAACCAAAATGACTCTGATTGCTCCGTATTGGCCATCTCAGATTTGGTTCACAGAGGTAATGGAGTGGACAGTGGACTTCCCCAGATCTCTTCCAAACAGGATAGATCTGCTCAAACAACACCACTTCGAGAGGTACCATCAAAACCTACCCGCTCTTGCTCTGACTGCCTTTTGACTATCGAAAGACTTGTCAGAGCGAGAGGGTTTTCTCGCAAGGCGGCAAGCGCAATTGCTAGAGCCCGCAGATCATCTACTAGGCGAGTGTACCAATCGAAGTGGGAGGTTTTCAGAAGTTGGTGCAGGTCGAAGAAGCTGTCCTCTGTGACCGAAATTGCAGTTTTGTAAATGAAAACTTACCCAGCAGATATATACTTAGCTATAGACTCGGTCGTCCCGACAGAATTTCAAAACTCGCGGCACACGCGACAGGTAGGTCAGGTGATCCACCATTCCCGCCGCTGGGTGGCGGGGTCTGGAACCATTCCCGTTTTCTAAGCCATAATTTCTCTGTCGGTTGAACGGACAACACCTATTGTTCGTTCCTCCATCTTGGATTTCTACTCGTTGCCGAGAATTTGGATTGGTTTTTTTGGGTGACGGATTCTGTTTTTTCTCTGGCTTGGCATATGCTTATTGTGGACTGTTTTCGACTTTGGTTTGACTACTCTTTCACGATGTTCTGACGCTAAGGCTTCACCTATGTTTAGAGTTTGTAGTAGGGAAGGTTGCAAGGTTAGGCTGCCGAAATCGGCAGTAGATCCTCATAGTATTTGCGCTAAATGCAGAGAGAATGAATGTTCTTTTAATAATACCTGTGTTGAGTGCGAGAACCTTACAGAGCTTGAATGGAAGGAGTTATCTTCATATGTTAGGAAGCTTGAGAGAGATAGAGTAAGGAAGGCTTCAGCTAGGTCATCTAGTAGATCTTGTTCTCTAGAACAAGAAGTTAACTCTCCTACTAACGATTTTCCCTTAGCCTCAGCTGCTTCTCCCTGTTCTGAATCCAAAGATTCTTCTTCAGAGAGGGAAAATGTAAAAGCTTCCATCAAGAAACTTCAAGCTCAGTTACGAGCTCTAAATGAAGGTAAGAGTGGTGATAGTGACTTGTGCAGTGTCCCCAGTGCAGTGGAGGGGGCGTCTGACCGGTTCCTCATTGCTCCTAGGCCTAGACCGCTTCCAAACTCCCAGGACCAGGGGAGGGAGGAGGAATGTCGAAAGCCGCAGGGAGGATGCAGAACATCCCCAACGGTCAGGCGTCCCTTCGGCAGATCCTGTTGTAAAGTCCCAGGCTGCCTCGGATTGCCGCAGAAAAGGCGTCCTAAGGGAGTGTTTTTCGGCCTCAGACTCTTCCTCTCCTAAACGAGGATGGAGTTCGGCCTCTCTTTCGCGCCCTTTGAAGAGAGCCTGGAAGGCGCTTAAAGGAGACGCGGCTGATTCCAGCCCAGAGCGTTTTCCCGAGAATTGGCCTTCGGTGCCTAAGAAGACGAGACAAGAGGAGCCCTCTCTTCAGGATCCTACGAAGATGGATTCGACAAGGAGGAAAGATGTTTCGCTCCCTGTTAAGAGTTCCGCTAAGCGCCCCTCTTCGTATAGGAGAGAACCCTCACAATCTCCAGGGTGTTTATCGCCATTGTCGAGAGACTCGTCCGATAGGAGTTGTTCTCCTGAGAGGAGAGTTCTTTCGCCCTATAGGCTTTCTTCTCCAAGGCGCCCTATGACGGGTAAGGCTTTGAATCCTGGTAGACAGGAAGATCGTAGCCTCTCTCCTATGAGACGCCGCGAATCGAGCAGAAGTCTCGATCGGTTTAGGTTCAAGGAACCGGAAGATAGACTAAACCGATTTAAGTATCAGGATCCTTTGGGTCTACAGGACCAGGAGCCAGGCAGGCGCAAAGAGGCAGCGAGACGTAAGAAAGGGCGTCAAGAGCCTCTCAGACCACAGGAGTCTGCTAGAAGGCAGGAATCAGGACGCCATGAGTCAGGACGCCAGGAGTCAGGGCGCCAGGAGTCAGGACGCCATGAGTCAGGGCGCCAGGAGTCAGGGCGCCAGGAGTCAGGACGCCAGGAGGCAGGACGCCCAGGAGTACGTTAGGCGTCAAGAGTTAAGGCGCCAAGAGCCTGTTAAGCGTCAGGAATCAGGACGCGGGGATCTTTTCAAGCGCCCTGAATCAGGGCGCCAGGAGCCTATCAAGCGCCGCGAGCCTGGCGAACCGCAAGGGCCTAGACAACAAGAGTCTAGTAGGCGCAAGAGTGTTTCGGACAGACAGGAGCCGCACTCTTCGTATAGAAGTTCGAACGTTCAGCGCTCCCCTTCTCAGGAAAGGAGTTCTTCTCCCGGGAAGAGCCCGATCACTCCCAAACGGTCTCCTTCAGTGGATCCGTTGGAACAGGTATCGGAAGAGGAGGAGCCCGTAGATGTAGCAGTTTCTGACTACAAGAGGCTCTCTCTTTTGCTGCTCAAGGAGTTCGGAGACTCCCTTCATCCTGCTGACCCTCCTTCACAGGATCTTTGATGTCGAGCACAAAAGCTCACAAGTAGTCTTCCCTTGCGTCAAGATGCGCCCTGCTCTTTGTATGAAAAAGGCCTTAAAGACCTTTTCAGAGTGGTTGACTTCCAGAAGGGAAGCGGGCAAAACAGTTTTTTCCTGCCCCTCCTTCCAAGTTAACAGTAAACCAGGAAGGTGGTACGAGACCAAGGAACCTATGGGGTTTAGGCCTCCCTTCATCCGCAGATGCGGATTTCGCTTCTTTAGTGGACTCTTCCAGGAGGAAGTCTTTGCTTTCTGCTAAAGCAACATGGGGCATGTGTGAGCTAGACCACCTTCTAAAGGGCCTCTTTAAGACCCTGGAAGTCTTCAACTTCATGGACTGGGCTTTGGGAGCGTTAGCTAAGAGAGCTCAGGACACTGACTTTGTCTCCATGGAGGAACTTTCAAGCGTCCTGGCTTGCTTGGACAGAGCGGTTATGGACGGTTCCGTAGAAGTTGCCTCACTTTTCGGAACGGGAGTCTTAAAGAGGAGATCGGTCTTTAGCTCTTTTCTAGCAAGAGCCGTATCACCCTTACAAAGAACATCTCTTCTTTTTGCACCTTTGTCCCCGCATCTGTTTCCACAGGAGACTGTTAAAGAGGTTGCTAAATCTCTTACGGAGAAGGCAACTCAGGATCTCCTCACTCACTCAGCCAAGAAGTTTAGGCGGCCGTTCCTATCGAGAAAAAAGAGAGACCCTCTTTTGTACAGCCCTTTCGAGGTGCCTCTTCTAGGACCCTCTTAGAGTCGCAGACCAGATAGAAGGAGTAGACATCTAGAAGGTCCTTCGGGAAGTCTAGATGAGCAGGGAGTCCTCCAGACGAAAGTAGGCGCCAGACTACTCCACTTTGCTAAAGTCTGGGCGCAGAAGGGAGCGGACTCTTGGTCCCTCTCGATCCTGAAAAAAGGATACTTGATCCCCTTCAGGGAAAATCCTCCCTTGACGACAACTCCAAGGGAGTTGACCTGCAAGATACTCGGATCCGGTACGAAAGCTTGCTATTTTGCAAGCAGTGGAACAGATGATTTCCAAGGAAGCAGTAGAACTGGTTCAAGATCTCCAGTCTCCAGGATTTTACAATCGGCTATTCCTGGTACCGAAAGCATCGGGGGGATGGAGACCGGTTCTAGACGTCAGTGCCCTGAATTTCTTTGTCTTGAAGAAGAAATTTTCGATGGAGACGTCTTCCTCTGTTCTGTCTGCTCTTCGTTCAGGGGACTGGATGGTGTCCCTGGACCTTCAGGATGCGTATTTCCATGTGCCAATTCATCCGGCAGCAAGGAAATATCTGAGATTCATGTTCCAAGGGAAAGTATTCCAGTTCCGAGCGATGTGTTTCAGACTTTCAACTGCCCCTCAAGTCTTCACGGACATCATGAAGAATGTAGCTTATTGGCTACATCTGGAAGGGATCAGGATCTCTTTATATCTGGACGATTGGCTAATAAGAGCCCAATCGGAGAAAAAATGTCTGGAGGACCTTTTATTTACTCTAAATTTGACAAAGTCCCTAGGACTTTTAGAGTATTGTCTATTTAGGGATTCAGATGGATTCTCGGGATTTTCTAGCGTATCCTTTGCAGGAAAGGAGAGAACGCTGCTTAGAAAAGGTGGCAGTCTTCTTAAGGAAAGAACATTGTTCCACGAGGGAATGGATGAGCTTACTGGGGACCCTCTCCTCGATGGAACAGTTCGTTTCCTTAGGAAGACTACACCTACGACCCCTTCAATTTTATCTGAAGGAGAGATGGGGTTGGAAGTCCAACAATCTGGGAGAAACCTTTCCAATCTCGAAAGGGATCAAGGAGAATATCCGCTGGTGGTTAGATCCACAGAAACTAAGCAAGGGAATCTCCCTTCACTTACAGAACCCTCGCCTAGCGTTATTTGCAGACGCCTCAGATTCAGGGTGGGGAGCGACCCTAGGTTCGCAAGAAGTGTCAGGCACTTGGGAAGGAGAACAAGTGTCCTGGCACATAAACAAAAAAGAACTAACAGCATTAACAGCCATTCATCTAGCTTTAGTCCATTTCGAGGAACAGGTCTCAGGTCTGGGGATTCAGATTCACTCGGACAACACAACAGCCCTCACTTATATAAAGAAACAAGGGGGGACGCATTCCTTTTCCCTGTACGAGTCAGCAAAGGATCTGCTGATTTGGGCTCAGGGAAGGAAGATCTCTCTTCTCACAAGGTTTGTGCAGGGAGAGAGAAATGTCCGGGCAGATCTGTTGAGCAGAAAAGAACAAGTCCTACCCACGGAATGGACTCTCAATCCTCAGATTTGCCAGCAACTATGGCATCTGTGGGGAAGGCCCAATATAGACCTGTTCGCGACCAACAGGAATCACAGGTTAGAGAACTATTGCTCCCCGATCTCGGATCCACAAGCAGTAGCAGTAGACAGCTTTCTGCTAGATTGGACGGGCTTGGACACATACGCCTTCTCTCCTTTCAAGATAGTAGGGGAAGTATTGAGGAATTTCGCTTGCTCGGAAGGAACAAGAATGACCCTCATCGCTCCCTTCTGGCCAGCTCTCGATTGGTTCACAGAGGTGCTGGAGTGGTTAGTAGATTTTCCAAGATCGCTTCCACTGAGGAACGATCTTCTCAAACAACCCCACTTCGACAGGTTTCACAAAAACCTCCCCGCTCTAAGTCTGACTGCCTTCAGACTGTCGAAGGACTTGTCAGAGCAAGGGGCTTTTCACAAGAAGTGGCGAAGGCTATTGCAAGAGCCAGAAGAGTCTCCACCTCTAAAGTATATCAGTCGAAGTGGGAGTTGTTTAGAAGATGGTGTAAGGGGAAGAAAATATCCTCTTCTAGTACCTCTGTAACTAAAATCGCAGATTTTCTCCTATATTTGAGAAAAGACTGTAACCTGGCAGTATCAACAGTGAAGGGTTACAGAAGTATGCTGGCCTCAGTCTTTCGACATAGAGGAATAGATCTAACCAATAATAAAGATCTCCATGACCTTATAAGGTCTTTCGAAACCACGAAGGACCATGTAATCAAGAAACCTAGCTGGAACTTGGATGTGGTCCTCAAGTTCCTAATGTCGGAAAAATTCGTACCGTCTCACGCAGCTTCTTTTAGAGACTTAACGAGAAAGTCATTATTCCTCTTTGCGTTAGCAACAGCTAAGAGAATTAGCGAGTTGCAAGCTTTGGAAGGTAAAGTGGTTTTAAGAAGGATTCAGCGATTTGCTCCTTTAAACCATTTTTCTAGCAAAAAATGAAAATCCCTCAAAGCCTTGGCCAAGAAGCTTTGAGATAAGAGGACTATCTTCATTAACAGGAAGAGAACTAGAGAGGACTTTGTGTCCAGTCAGGGCACTCAAGTTCTACCTGGAGAAGAAAAAGTTGCTGGGAGGTACAGAAGAAAGTCTTTGGTGCTCTGTAAGAGATCCGAAAAGATCGATTTCCAAGAATGCCCTTACATTCTTCATAAAGGATGTAATAAGGGAAGCTCACCTTAAGTGCGATGAAGAGCACCTCAAGGTTCTCAGAGTAAGAGCTCATGAAGTGAGAGCCATAGCTACGTCAATGGCATTTCACAAAACATGGTCTCTGCAGGCACTTATAGAGTCTACGTTTTGGAGATGTAATTCTGTGTTTGCCTCGAATTACCTAAGAGACGTAAAAATTTCGTACAAAAAGTGCTTTGCTCTGGGAGCATATGTTTCGGCGAATTCAGTGCTGTGAGAAGGGGCTGAGGCTAATCCTTCGTAATTTACTTTAGTGTTTAAATTATCTTTTATTGGTGGTGGTTTTTATTGGTTAATTGTCAGAGGGAATAGGGAACCCTCTTGCAATTCATAGATTATAACAATACTAACATGGTCAGGTGATCGGGATTGGCTTCAGTGCGCCTTGTGATTATTTTTAGTAACCTTAACTCTGTCATGTAAGAGGGCGAGTCTCCATTGATATGACAAAAGGTCAAGGCTCTACCATGTAAGTGGGTCAGCCCCCATTGGTACGATCCAGAATAGGCTCTGTCGCGTAAGCGGGCTAGCCCCCATTGACACGATCCAAAGAGTTATTCAGCCATAGGTTCATTCCTCGTTGAAACTCTTGAGGCAGGCAGACTCATCGACAGTAGTCATGAAGTCTTCAGCCCAATCAGGTAGGAACCATGGATTATTTTATCCAAGAACATAGGTTGTTTTTTCCCTGTTTTTTAATGTATTTAGTTTAAGTATTATTTTGTTTTTAGCTGTCTCTTGCCCGCCACCAAGGGTGCCAATCAGCTAAGTATATATCTGCTGGGTAAGTTTTCATGTACAAAAATGATATTGTTAAGATACAATAAAGTTTTGTACATACTTACCTGGCAGATATATACGACAGGCGACAGGTGGAAGAGAAATTATGGCTTAGAAAACGGGAATGGTTCCAGACCCCGCCACCCAGCGGCGGGAATGGTGGATCACCTGACCTACCTGTCGCGTGTGCCGCGAGTTTTGAAATTCTGTCGGGACGACCGAGTCTATAGCTAAGTATATATCTGCCAGGTAAGTATGTACAAAACTTTATTGTATCTTAGCAATATCATATTTCCTTCTATTTCTTAGAGAAAAGTCGCATCTCTCTGTACCGACTATTAAGGGGTACATGAGTATGCTTTCAGCAGTCTTTAGAAACAAGGGATTAGATTTAACGAATGATAAAGATTTGCACGACCTCATTCGTTCCTTCGAAACATCAAAGTCAGTGGAACCTAGGGTTCCAAGCTGGAACTTAGATGTGGTTCTTAAATTTCTATCCTCCGAAGAATTTGAACCACCACACACTGCTTCATTTCGTAATATCACTAGAAAGTGTTTATTTCTGATGTCTCTTGCAACTGCAAAAAGAGTCAGCGAGTTGCACGCCCTTGAATCCCGAGTCGGCTTCAAAGGAGACTCTGCAATTTGTTCATTCCAGTCTCTCTTTCTTGCCAAAAATGAAAACCCTTCGAATCCCTGGCCCAGGAGCTTCGAGGTAAAAGGACTTACTAGTTTGGTGGGCAGAGAGGCAGAAAGATCCCTTTGCCCAGTTAGAGCTCTTAAATTCTATCTGGACAGAAAGAAGCAGTTGGGGGGTTCGCAAAAAGGTCTTTGGTGCTCAATAAAAGACCCCAAGAGATCAATGTCCAAGAACGCCTTAGCCTTCTTTGTTAGAAGTGTTATTACAGAAGCTCATAAGAATTGTCCAGATAATTCTTTTAATCTTTTAAGAGTGAGAGCCCACGAAGTAAGGGCAATCGCAACGTCTATTGCGTTCCAAAGAAATATGTCACTTAAAAATATTTTGGATGCAACTTATTGGAGATGCAACTCTGTGTTTGCATCCCATTACTTAAAAGATGTGCGAGTTACGTATGAGAAATGTTTTTCTCTAAGTCCGTTTGTGTCAGCACAGACGGTTCTGGGTAAGGGAGCTAGCACCGATCCTTAATAATGTATGTAACCCTCTTGTTGGATGTGTTCTTGAGTTTCCTTTGCATGGAAGTGTCAGGTGTCGCACAGGCGACCTTCACTTCTCTTCACTAGGAGATCGAGTGACAGCTGACTTTTAGAGGGGTACAAAATTTTTTTTTTTTTTTGTACTATTGTATGTGTGGTTATTGAGTTTTTGGTTGTTTGCTAAGAGTTTGGGGATAGCTCTTGGCAATCTTAGAACTAACACGGGTGTTAGGTTCGGGTGATCGGGATCGGTTGTGTGCTCCTTAAATGAAGGCGTGTTGTCATATAAGCTCTGTCGAGTAAGTGGATGATACCCCATCGACAGACCCACAAGAACTCTTGGCCACAGATCACTATCTCGCTAAGGCTCTTGAGGTGAAGCAGACTCCTGGACAGTAGTCACGAAGTCTTCCACCTGATAAGGTAGGAACCAAGGTCTATAAATACCTACAACATATGTTGTTTACCTGTCTAGTCAGTAGTTAGCTGTCTCTTGCCCTCCACCAAAGGGTGTCAATCAGCTATGTATATATCTGACAGGTAAGTTGAATGTATGAAAATGATATTGTTATGATACAATAAAGTTTCATACATACTTACCTGGCAGATATATACAATTGAAGACCCACCCAGCCTCCCCGCAGGAGACAGGTGGAAGAGAGAATCTGATTAGAAAACGGGAATGGTTCCTAGTCCTGCCACCCAGAGCAGGGCGATAGATCACCTGATCTACCTGTAGCGAGTGCCGCGAAATTTGAATTTCTGTCGGGGAAGATGGAGTCGATAGCTATGTATATATCTGCCAGGTAAGTATGTATGAAACTTTATTGTATCATAACAATATCATTGTTTTATATATATCTAACTTACCATGTAATTACATTGCTTACAGTTTCACTCGCCGGCAGCTTAAAAATTTTTGAAAATCACAGTAGCACTAGTGTTGGTGTAGATTAACTAGACCCTGCCCTATATCAGGGCAAGAGAGGAACAACTTCAGCAAGGAGTTCAGTTGTTTTCTGCTGGCTTTCGACTGAAGTTCAGTTGTGAGCAGTCAGCTTAGATTTTGGATTTCAACATTTTTGCCTTTGGAAAGTTCTTTGGTGAAGTATATGTAGCCCACAGCTTTACATTTTTGTCTGGCTCTCTCATAGAGAACATTTGTTTCCTGTTTTGGACTTATTATCAATTTTGACATTTATTAAGACATTGTGACTCGAATTTCAATATGTCTAACACTTTTTGCTGCTAGCATATGGTATTGCAGCAAAGGCTTCAATACTAGACTTACTAAAGAAAAGTATGATTCTCACAATTTGTATATAGTGTAGGGGACAAGAGAGTTCAGTTGACCGAACCAGTTACGAATGTTCAGAATGGGATGCAAAAAAGTGGAGGGTTTTGGGTTCCCATTCAGCAAAATTAGACAGGAATAGGTTTGTTTGTTTGTATATATGGTGTTTTTACGTTGCATGGAACCAGTGGTTATTCAGCAACGGGACCAACGGCTTTACGTGACTTCCGAACCACGTCAAGAGTGAACTTCTTTCACCAGAAATACACATCTCTCACTCCTCAATGGAATGGCCGAGAATCGAACCCGCGACCACCGAGGTGGGACGCAAACGCCACACCAGCCACGCCACTGAGGCGCTTTAGACAGGAATAGGAAACATAAGGCGGCCACCAGAGCCGAGACTAAGACTGTAGATAGTTCTGCCAAGTCTTCCGTTGATCATATTCCTACTGTTTCTGTGCCTGCTCCCATTGTGTCACCTGTTCCCAGTCCTTCAACTTTTCAACCAGCTCCCTTAGCCAGTTTCCCCACTTCCGATTCTGACCCCCCTTGCCAGCCTCGATTTGGTAATTGTTGGTAATTTTAGGCTAAAATCGTATTAATTGTGGATACAGCGACTTGGTTAGCAAATTCATTGCGAGTCCTTATGGACAAAGAAGAGAATAAAAGTGTTAGTAAAGTGGTAGTGGAGGAGGCAGCTGTGCATCCTGCTGACACTCCAGGCAAAGGTTACTGGCATACTCCCCTACATTTGGGAGTGGTCATACTGGACATAGGGACAGTCTTCCTCTCAGTTGGGCACAATGAAGGATGTTGTTGCAAAGGCAACCAGAATGAAGAGCATAGGTTGTCCTCGAGTTCCAAGGCTTCCAGCCCTGAGAAGAGGCGCCAGTGACACTTCAGTGGTGAATCACAGCCACTGAAAAGGCCCTTGGTGGACTCGGTGTGTTCCCTGTCATTGCCTTGTAAGTGATTTAGAGAGGTACTGTAGCCTTCGTGTAGTTTCTGGGATTCTCCAGAACAACCTGTGTGGGAACTCAGGCATACACCCAGTGGCAGGGTGGTGAAGAGCAGCGTAGTTTTTACTACCTCCTGGGCACCCGTCTCCAGCTTTGCCTAAATGGATTTAGCTTTTCAGCGCTCTCCAGTAAACAAGCACCCTACAGCACCCGAGAGTTCAGCACATGGAAGGATTTTGCCTTCATTGGAAATCACTTCATATTCTCCAACCTGTTGGCGCCAGATGCCAAACATTTAGCGATAGGTAGCCCATCTGTTCCTATTGATCCTTCACTATTACCAATTCAACATCAGTTTACCGACATTTTGAGTTTACTTAAGAGAGGTCCTTCTCTAGTCATGACCTTAGGGGTTTGCATCTTGTCTCCTGTTTCGTCCAAAGTAGAAAGTGATAAGGGTGGTAACAGATCAAGGCTCCCCTCAGTTGGCATATGCAGGCATAACTTCCCGGGTTTCTTCTCACCTGCGGCCCAGACCTCCCTGGCTTCAACTTTTTTCATTAGTGACAAGCCTGCTGATGCCAGGCTAGCAAAAATGGCGCTTTTCATGTCTGCTAGAAAGGCTCTCAGTGTGTTAGACAGTTGGCTTGCTGAGAAGAGAGAACAGGGGAAGTCTTCTTTAGTTATCCTCCCTCATGTCTTGTGCGATGGAGGTATTCGGTGTACAACACCTGGGAAGCTCCCTCCTCCTCCTAGGGGGACTTTTCAGGTTTGATGGACTAATCTCGAAGATCAGTATTTAACATTGCTAAGATAATGTTCTTCCCTACAGAGATCAACCGCCTTCTTAAGAACCTTTTCAGGATTTTCGAATAGTAAGCTTCTTGGATTGGTTGTTGGGTGCTTTAGTCTGGAAGATCAAGAGTGAGCCTCTCTCTATCCCTCAGGAGTGTTAGAGAGAGTTCTGGTGCTCTTTCACCATGAAGAGCATCACAGCTTCACAGAAGGCAATGTTGAGCTTGGTGTTTTGACACAGGGTTGGACCTATCACCTAATCAAGACCTGTCCAACTTCAACAAATCGTTCGATACCTCCAAATTTGAATGCATGTATTGGGGATGATGGTTTGAAGCCCCCTTCGTTCTGCTTTGGATCTTACCAGAAAGACCCTTTTTCTGGTAGCTTTGGCAACAGCCAAAAAGAGTCAGTGAATTGCATGCCCACAACAAGTGTCAGATTTTCTCAGGGTGATGCCATATGTTTGTTCACCCTGGGCTTTTTAGCTAAAAATTGAGGATCTAACCAAACCCTGGCCTCGTTCATTTACTATCAAGAGTTAGATTGAAATACTAGGCCCAGATGAAGAGGAGACTTCTGAGCTCGGTGTGAGAACCGAGCTGCTATTTACACAGAACGGAGAAGATTAGAGCCCTACAAATCATGATGGTGCTCACTTAGGAACCCGTCCTGTGCCATGTCAAAAAGTGGCTGAGTTTTCTTCATGAAGGATCTGATCACCAACCCCATTCTCAAATTGGATAGGGGGTCTTTGATGTCTGTCAGAGCCAAGGCTCCTGAAATCAGAGCAGTTGCCATGTTGTTGGCCTCCAGACACAACCTATCCTAGGGCTGGCCCGAAGGATTAGATATTAAGTGGCTAGGAACCAACTGGTTACCTGGCAATGGGAACTACAGCTTATTGTGGAATCCGAACCACATTGTCGAGCAATTAATTTCTAATCGCCAGAAATAAATTTCTCAGATTCAACGTTGGCCGAGCAGAAAGTTGAACTCGTGACTCCCCACTCTGCCAACATTGAATCTAAGGAATTTATTTCTGGCGATTAGAAATTAATTTTAGCAGGTAAGAAACAAGCATTACACCAATGCTATTAACTTCTATTGTCTAACTCATTATCACAAAAAATTTTTGGGGGGTAGAAATATACACATATCCCACCTCCATTTGAGGTACTGCAATGTAATTACTTGATAAGTTACATACTATATAAAAATTAAATTATGCTAAAGTAGTTTTATATACTGTACTACAGACCAAGGAATGTAATTGTGAATCAAAGCCCTCCTCCTCCCCTCATATGGGAAATGAGTGAAAAAATTGAAATGCTTACTTAGTTATTCCTCTCTTACTCTTACCCTTGAAATTGGGCAATTTAATCTGTAAGCATTGTAATTACTTGGAGTATATGTAAAACTTTTATTATAAAAATGTCATATCCATTTGGATAAGTATTCAGAAAGAAAACATGAAGTCACCCTCTCTACTAGACAATTTTCAGTGGTGGGAAGACAGCAGGAATTCTGTCAGTCCTATTCTCCAGGGAGTTTGTTTTGGAATATTTCATTTTGGTTGGAAGCACACCTACTACTATTGTTTGTTTGTATGGGGTTTTTAAGTTGCATGGAACCAGTGATTATTCAGCAACGGAATGCCCGAGAATCAAACTAGGTCAGGTAACTTGAACATTACAGGGGGGAAGGAAGTAGTTGATCAACTTTTGTAGTAAAAGACATCTTAGACCCCCCAACTCAACTTTCTGAAGCAACACGTTTAAGTTTGATGGCCAACAGTTTTATGTATGATAGCAATTTCTTGAAAAATCAGAGGAACACGGCTGCTTCCCATGGCAAAGTTTTATTTTACAGCGACGACTTCTTCACATGGCACAGTTCCAATGTTCATTTCTGGAAGTCGCAGCTTGATAGCAGTCAGTCTCAGCCAGAAAAGAATGTCTTCCTCTCCGAGTGATCATAGCAGCCAGAGGTCTGTAAGGATATTTGGCACATTTTGGGGTCTAACTTTGTTAGATGTTTGCAATAAGCCTAAACTGCAAACATTGCAATTGTGGGGTACATATAACAGTGCTAGATGTTTGCAACAAGCCTGAAGTGCAAACATCATAATTTATATTTCAGCCCAGCCCAGACCCTGCAGTTTGGAAGCAAGATGAAATTCATCATCCTTGAGATGGCTTGGACATAATGCCTATTGCCATTTGGCCTGTTCAGGCAGGTGTTGTCACATGGTCACACTCCATTCATACAATTATATTATACTCTGCTCCAAGCATTTAGGAACAAGTAAATTATTCTCTAAGCACTTGTCTGGCAGCTGGATTGGTTAACCGAACCACGTCGAGTGAACTTATATAACCAGAAATACACTTTTCTCACTCCTCAATGGAATGGCCAAGAATCGGACTCACGACCACCAAGGTGAGACGCCAACACCATACCAACCACGCCACTGAAGCGCTTCCATTCAGTCAGCTGCCCTTATGGACTTTCTGCAGCTATGCTAGATACTTAAGATTTACATTTGATCATCAACAGAGTTCTCTGAGGTCTACGAAGTATTTTGTAGAGAGCTGCCAGTGGTGGTATAGGACCCTCTAAGACTGGCCAGAAAACTCTAGCGTAGAAAGGAGAGTAGTTTTCAATTGATGCAGTTTAAAAGTAAACTCCAGTAATTTATGGTCTATATTTTTATTAGGCAATGCAGGAAGTTTGTCTTCCTCTGCCATTAAATGTTATAGGTACATCCATTTGTAGGCATTTAAGGTATGTGTGAAGCACACACTGAAGCGTATCCAGTACTTTTAAAAACAAAAAAAAAGGGCTTATTGTGATGGACATATTCTATGCCAACACTGACTGGAGCACCTTGCTTCTTATAGCAGTGAGAACCATTAGGAGTTAATGTATGATTCTATACATTAAGTTGAACACAAGTTACCCTTACCATAAATTTCGTAGTTTGTGACAAAAAAAGGTACTTTATACCATAAATTTCGTAGTTTGTGACAAAAAAAGGTACTTTAAATTTGATTTACACTAAAGCAAATGTCTAGCATAAATTCATTATATACATTTAAAAATATTTTGTTACTAGTGTACTGTATATTTTACTTTTATATATTTCACATGTAATCAAAACAAATACAAACTTAGCCACAGAATAATTTACAAATTGTAACTATTTCAAATAAACTGGCAAAAACTAATCATTTCAATTTATCTGTTGTTGAAATTTTAGTTTATTCAAACTGCAATATATTCAGGAAACTTATAACAAATTGGGCATAGGTCAAGATACTTTAATATTGCTGTCTAAACCATGACTTCTATTTCAGATTCTTTACAATTATCAGGCACGTTGAGGGAGATATATTTGCTCTTGGGGAAGAAGTGCGAAAAGTGGTTACAGAAACTAACCCTCAAAAGCATGCCGTTCTTCAAGTAAACGAGTCCCAGAGGTGGATTAAAGTGAAAGGCAACCATTATCAAGCTCTCAAAGATTTCCTGCTTTTAAAGGGATTCTAACTGGGATAAAAAAAAAAATGTACAAAATCAATAGATGTTTTAGGAATACTGTTATACCGAGACTTATTACCCTCATGAATATAGTTCTTTGGAACGATAAATTAGTTATGTCAAATACTTTATCGGCATTAACCTCAACTTTCTCAGAATAACTTTAAATTTACTGCTAAGTCTGCACATTTAAAATGTAACCTTCTCAAGCCAACATTATACTTAGCGATACTGGGAAAATTAAAATAGAAAGTAGCACAACAATTTATTAGTAAAGGCACTGACAAGTCAGATCTGACTAGTCAATTTACTTTCCACAATACTTTGCTTAGTTAACTACATAACATGTTTATAACAATTTATATTTCACAATATTTGCATTTTTATAACTTTATAATTCACAATACTTACCAAGATGTATTAAATCATACTTACTCAAACCATTGTTACATCTGCAATGAGAAAAGCTTACCATTAACACCTGGTACCACACCAAAAATGTAGAATTATTTCATCATTATTCAGTTTATCATTGAGGAATCAGTATCATTCACATTGGCTCTAAAGTATATCACCAAGGCAGTTCTAAAGAATCATGCCAAGATCATTCGATTCGGCTCGATGGTATCATCAAAAAACGTGTTTTGACTATATGAACATTTAACTAACCAAATTTTAAGGAACAACAGGATAGTAAGCCTGCCCTATTTTGGTTCACATCACAACCGTAAACTAGCAATCTAAATTTATATGCAATTTACTAGGTAGTTTAACATTTTTCTCTAAGAGTAAAAATTAAATACTATACCTAGTAATCACTGCATCCGGTGCATTTCCACACTTGAAAAATCTGAAATCAGAAATCTGTCAGTGATAATTGCCTTCAGACTTAATATAAATGGGAACAAAATAGATATCAATAATTTAATTCATTCAGAGCAACTTTAGCTCTTTTGCAACTCCTTGGATTATAAACCTTGCTTCAATGAGAATCATATTGCAAACAGAATTATAGTCAAATTACACTGTCAGAAGTTTCTTGGCACAACCATTAAATTACAAATGATTGCTTCCTAAGAACTATTTGATCTGCCCCAGAAATGGCACTATCACCTGAAATAATTCAGGGTAGCGTGGCGCGGCAAGGGGCACTGAGTACTAGATACAAAAAGCTTTCAAGTTTACTATATCAAATGGATAGTGAATTAATTACCAACCATGGAAATTTATTATTTAACAATTCAACCCCAAACCTAAGAAAACATAGGAAAAAAAGCTTATATGGACTACAAGGCAAACTGTAAACCAGAGGTATTGAAATTATAATTGTACTTGCTACCTACATTGAAATGTACAATCCCTAAGTCAACCATGCTACAATGGCACTACCACCTGAAATAATCCAAGGTACCTAAAGTAATAAATAAAACAAATTAAAAGGGAGGTTATAAATACCTTAGAATTGTGGCCAATGTATACTGCTTGCCTTGACACTACACGCTGTAACTGAGAGAAAAATACACTAGAATCATAAAGCTAACCATTCCTGTCTTGGTGTCAGGACTGAAAATAAGAATACCTTATCATCAATAAAGGCCTTAAGGGGGCCGGCCGGCTAATGCCCTTTAAGGACAGGACTTTGATATTCATACCACTTAATAAGGTGACTTGGGACATCGCCAAACCGCATATGATTTTCGCCTCTGACCTTCGGTTTTGTGACGCCAGGGCAATTTATCCCGAAAATACACCATTTTTCAAATTCTATCTCCTCCCTTGATATTTAATATTAAGACCTGGGATTACTACCATATATAGACCTGATGTAGACCTCCAATCGAATGGAGAGTTTTTTTTCTAAAAGTCATTTTTTTGCAAGATATGAATTTTTCAATATGGTAAAAAAATAAACCCTATAAATCACGAGAACAAAAATAAAAAAAAATACGAAACAAAAATTGGAAAAAAGGGCTCTATTTGATTGTTCTATAATGTCTTTCCGAGTTATATACCAAATTCCAATGTTATAGCTCTAAAACTAAGTGAGAAGATAGATTTTGAAGGTCATTAAGTATAGTTTTGAGATACGGGCGTTCAAAGTTTTCCTTCGTATTTCTATAAAGACAATATTAATAAATAATGATTATTATGAATGTATATTTCTTTTTTGTGTATTAATAAACCAAAACTATTTTATTTATCATAATTTAATCATAAATGATGATCCCTTTGCTCATATATTGCAGCCTGGGGCACTGCTTGAGGCAAGATGGGGCACTCCTTCCTACGCAATTCTCTCTCCCCCCTTCACTAACTGGGCTTATTACACCAAATTTTTTTCTTCTGTATGTTAGCGAGATGTTTTCCTTGTATTTTCCTTTTTGGCATGATGAAATTCTTGCCCGAAACAAAGATAAACAAACGTAACTGCAAGAGAATGTCAAGAGGTGAAACTCGAAGGCGTACTCTTTTTTTACAAAGACAATTTAATAAATCATGATTATTATGAATTTCATATTCCATTTTGGGTTTTAAAAAACCAAAACTTTGTTATTTATCATAAATGAAGATCTCTTTGCTCAAAGATCGTAGCCTTGGTGCACAAGTGTGACGTGTGCTGTCAAGCAAGACGGGGGCGTTACTAAGCAACCCTCCCCTCTCTTTTCACTAACTACGCATATATTATGATATTCTGTAATAATACTTGAGCGATTTTTTGTCGTCTGTATGTTAGCGAGATGTTTTCCTTGTCTTTTCCTCATTGGCATGATGAAATCCTTGCCAAAACATACATAAACATACGTAAAAGCAGGCGTATGTCAGAGGTGAAATGGAACGTGTAGACTACTCGCAGTCTGTGATCGCACTAAATCAGGACTGGACTTGGTAGCTGAGCCTGGTCTCCTTCTCGACTCGGGGAATGTCTACAGATGCCATTTCTCCCAATTTCTTTGACAATAATTATAAAAATTTACGATAATAGAGGAAATATTGCATTTTTTTGTACGGATCAATGTTTTAGGCTTATTGAGTTACGTTAACTAATTACCCTGTAACTACGAAAAGTAAGAGGAATTTTGACGAAATATTTCGTATACGTATTCTCAATTGCCATATGAAGCTCCATGAATTTTTTCATGACTTTGCATTTTTCGCCCTATACCTCCATATAAAGGGGTTCCGGCCGGGCCCCTTAATGGCAACCATACTAAACTGTGCACAAGCTGCGCAGTCCCCAAAATCATTCGATTCGGCTCGATAGTATCATCAAAAAACGTGTTTTGACTATATGAACATTTAACTAACCAAATTTTAAGGAACAACAGGATAGTAAGCCTGCCCTATTTTGGTTCACATCACAACCGTAAACTAGCAATCTAAATTTATATGCAATTTACTAGGTAGTTTAACATTTTTCTCTTCGAGTAAAAATTAAATACTATACCTAGTAATCACTGCATCCGGTGCATTTCCACACTTGAAAAATCTGAAATTAGAAATTGTGTCAGTGATAATTGCCTTCAGACTTAATATAAATGGGAAAAAAATAGATATCAATAATTTAATTCATTCAGAGCAACTTTAGCTCTTTTGCAACTCCTTGGATTATAAACCTTGCTTCAATGAGAATCATATTACAAACAGAATTATAGTCAAATTACACTGTCAGAAGTTTCTTGGCACAACCATTAAATTACAAATGATTGCTTCCTAAGAACTATTTGATCTGCCCCAGAAATGGCACTATCACCTGAAATAATTCAGGGTAGCGTGGCGCGGCAAGGGGCACTGAGTACTAGATACAAAAAGCTTTCAAGTTTACTATATCAAATGGATAGTGAAGTAATTACCAACCATGGAAATTTACTATTTAACAATTCAACCCCAAAACTAAGAAAACATAGGAAAAAAAAGCTTATAAGGACTACAAGGCAAACTGTAAACCAGAGGTAATGAAATTATAATTGTACTTGCTACCTACATTGAAATGTACAATCCCTAAGTCAACCATGCTACAATGGCACTACCACCTGAAATAATCCAAGGTACCTAAAGTAATAAATAAAACAAATTAAAAGGGAGGTTATAAATACCTTAGAATTGTGGCCAATGTATACTTGCTTGCCTTGACACTACATGCTGCAACAGAGAAAAATACACTAGAATCATAAAACCAACCATTCCTAATCTGTAGTCAATTATTTGTACGATATATCACCGTACTCTTAAGTAACTGCCTGCTAGGGACTCCAAAGAGCCATGGAATATACTTCTCCCAATCCTCACCCAGCCCAAGCAGGTACTAGGGGACTAAGCTGATCTGTGATGCATGACACTGGACAACTTCAGAGGAAGTTGCACAAGTCAATCTGCAGGATGGCCAGCGTGAGCTAGCTACCCACATTACAACAATTTTGACAATAAAAAAGCTGTACTTGAGAAAAACCATCCTGATAGTAATTGGAGATCCTTCAAGCAAATTCATAATGACATGTGACTATGTTGAAAGCATCAGAGTTAAGGGAGAAACCCAATTCTGAATGTTCTGGAGGTGTCTTACCAGAATATTCAATACAAATAGGCTTCAACAACCTCTTCTAAAACCAGCACAACCAACATATTGATCAGATAGTTTCTAAAAATAAACCTCCTATAGACTTTAAAAGCTGTTTAAATCTTATCACTGTCAGTGAATTGCATCCCTGAGATGTTTTGAAACTTTAAATTCCCCTGGTGGATTTACATTAAATAAAATTAATATTTTAAAGTAAACACACATGTATCATTAAAAAGTGAGGTTGTACATACCTTAGGATTTTGTACACTGCCTTGCCTGACACCCTTACGATTTCGTACAGTGCCTTGCCCGACACTACATGCTGCAAAAGGAAAAATACACCATAATCAGAACACAGGCTACCATTTCTAAGATTACTTGCAATTCTGTATTAATAATTTTTTGTAGGATATATCACCGTACTCCTTGGTAACTGCCCACTAGGGACTCCAAAGAGCCATGGAATATACATCCTCCTAATCCTCACCCAGCCCCAAAAGGTACTAGGGGACTAAGCTCATCTGTGATGCTTGACACTGAACAACTTCATTGGAAGTTGCATAAGTCAATCTGCAGGATGGCCAGCGTGAGCCAGCTACCCACAATACATCACATTGATTTTGACTAAAATGCTATACTTGAGAAAACCCATCCTAGAAATAAATGGAGATATATCAAACAGCATAGGATAAAAGTTTAGTTTAACCAGCCTGAGACTAAAAAAAGGCTCTTCTCAGGCTGGTTCCCAGGAATTAAACTAAAAACTAAATTAAAAAAACAGACTTCTTAGGAACATGATGGCCTTGATTAATTTATCATTGGAGATAGCTGAAGCTCATACTCTAGTAATGATGCTAGTGAACATATGGTGAAAGAATCAGTCAAGCACAATATCCAATCTGAACCTGGTCTTGTCCTACTAGGATGTTCAATACAACTATCTCTGCTAACAAGCAGCAATGTCAACTTTTTCTCAGAAGGAAGTTCCTTTAGACTTTTCATAAACTGTTCAAATCTTTAATTAGGCACAGTGATTTGCATCCTTCAAGATGTTTTGAAAACTGAATTCCTGCCCCTGGTGGATTTATATGGTTAACCCTGGAGAGGTAACGCTAAGCATAAATAACCATGAAGCTGCGCAAAAACGCGTTTTTTTAAGAACTGCACAATTGGGTTTCCCATTAGTCAAAAAGTTAGCCCGTGAATCGACAGCTGAGCATGCGCTCTTGCAGATGTCGGACGTTCTCTAGCTGCTGCTCTGTTCACCTCAATGCCACAAAACATTTTTCACGAGTATACCGGTCATTTATGACCCAACCGTCCGTTGTACGTCAGTATAGTGAAAGTCAGTTTTTATATAATTGATTATAGCGTAATTGTCACTATTGATATTTTTATACAACTTTTCTGAATGTGATGAGAAAATCACTTATTTTTTTAGATATTTAGTAAAAATGATATTGTTCAGATACAATAAAGTTTTGTACATACTTACCTGGCAGATATACACTTAGCTATGGACGACCGAGTCTATAGCTAAGTATATATCTGCTGGGTAAGTTGCATGTACAAAAATATTTTTTTCATTCTTTGATTTAAACACCTGAGTAGCATTAAGGGTTGTTGAAACCTACAAGACAAACCCTTATTGTCGTTACAACTTAAGTGGAAAATAGGCTATTAAATCATTTTTTTATGGCCGGTCATATATACCCAGTTACCTTAATAAGTAATGCAAATTACCGTTACCTGACCAAGGTTAAACTCTAAAACATATAAAATTAATATAAATCTTAAAAAAGTTACACATACCTTCAAATTATGTCCACTGTATTCTGCATGCCTTGACAGACTTAAGATTGTGCAACTGCAAAGTGAAAAATACACAACTCAGAAAAAAGCTTAATTCATAAGACTAACAATCAAAATTATGTCATTCTTCTGTACGATATATCACCGTACTCTCTGGTAATTGCCCACTAGGGACTCCAAAGAGCCATGGAATATACACCGTCATAACCCTCACCCAGCCCCAAAAAGGTACTAGGGGACTAAGTTCATCTGCGATGCATGACACTGGACAACTTCATTGGAAGTTGCATAAGTCAATCTGCAGGATGGCCGGCGTGAGCCAGCTACCCACATTACATCAAATTAACCCTGAGGAGCAGGGAGTAATAAATGAATATGCAGCAACCCCAGCTGTGCTAACCATGTAGACTGCAGATCTCATTTTCATAAAAAACCAAATCCATTCCACATTTAAATGAAGATACAAGTTACGAGGCTAATGGTGTATTTGCTTCCGGTGACATATATCCAAGCCACTGAGGAGGACATTCATACCCCTTGGGTATATGACTGATTTCAATGTCACTGTATACATGGGTAGACTTGGTAAACTATTTAAAAACTATAAATGCTTTGAATTTTCAATGTTCTATTCCTGATGTATGTATTAAACTAATTATATTGGGAAATTCATTGGGGATCTGGAGTAACCAAAGGTTAAACCCTGATTTAACATTTACAAGAAATCATGGATATCTATTCAAGGTACTTGTACTTGTAATTGCTTATAAGTCAATAAATGGGACAGTTGGCATTATCCAGCCACCCACATCCCATTGAATTTTGTAATGATAATTCTAAGGTAACCATTCTATAAAAATTGAACGGGTTACAAGTCTACAATTCACACAAAATTACATCCTATATTAAAAGAATAACCAAAAATCAACTTACAATTATGTAGTGAGTGGCACTTTCCCTCCCAGCCATACAGTCTAGATCTGAAATACCCAAGAAATAATTTACAATATATACACCAACTTTTATACAAATCCCTGTATATTTGTATTCACTGTAAGATTTGATATTCAAGCTATCAAATAATTAGCTATTTCATCAACCTGTTGACTTTAAATCTCATTCATTTGGAATGATGGAGTAAGAACAACTGTTAGAACTTTCATGGCACAACCATCCAATTGGTGAACAATTGCTTCCTATGAACTATTTTATCTATCCCCTACAATGGCACTTCATCTGAAATATTACCAGTGCAGTGTGGCGATGTACGGGACATAGGGAAATTCCCTTCTATTCCTGGCTACCCATACTTGATGTATGTATTAAACTAATTATACCACGTTATATTAGGACTTGAGTGGACTTATGCAAGACCCCAGTATGTAAGTATATTGGGAAATTCATTCGGGATCTGGAGTAACCTATAGGATAAACCAAGGTTTAACATTTACAAGAAATCACTGATACCTATTAAAGGTACTTGTACGTGCTTTCAAGTCAATAAATGAGACAGCAGGCATTATCCAGCTACCTGCATCACATTAAATTTTGCATGATAATTCTAAGGCAACCATTCTATAAAAATTGAGCGGGTGTAAAGTCTACAATTTACAAAAAATTACTTCCTACATTAAATGAAAATACAAAATTTAACTTACAATTTTGTAGTCGGTGGCACTTTCCCTCCCAGCCATACAGTCTAGATCTGAAATACCCAAGAATAGTTTACAATACATACACCAACTCATACAAACCCCTGAACATTTGTATTCACTGTAAGATTTTATATTCTAGCTATCAAACATTTAGCTATATCATCAACTTTAAATCTCATGCATTTGGAATGATGGACTAAGACCAACTGTTAGAACTTTCATGGCACAACCATCCAATTGGTGAACAATTGCTTCCTATGAACTGTTTATCTGTCCCCTACAATGGCACTTCATCTGAAATATTACCAGTGCAGTGTGGCGATGTACGGGACATTGGGAAATTCCCTTCTACTGCTGTTATATTAGTACTTGAGTGGACTTAAGCAAAAGACCCCAGTATATAAGCATATTGGGAAATTCATTGAGGATCTGGAGTAACCAAAAGGTTAAACCCTGGTTTAACATTTACAAGAAATCATGGATATCTATCTATTCAAGATACTTGTACTTGCTTTCAAGTCAATAAATGGGACAGCTGGCATTATCTAGCTACCAACATCACATTGAATCTTGTATGATAATTCTAAGGCAACCATTCTATAAAAATTCAACAGGTGTAAAGTCCATAATTTACACAATTACATCCTACATTAAAAGAAAACCCAAAAATCAACTTACAATTTTGAAGTCAGTGGCACTTTCCCTCCCATCCATACAGTCTAGATCTGAAATACCCAAGAAATATAGTTTACAATACATATACCAACTTTTAAACAAATCCCTGTATATTTGTATTCACTGTAAGATTTGATACTCTAGCTATCGAATATTTAGCTATTTCATCAACCTGTTACTTTAAATCTCATGCATTTGGAATGATGGACTAAGAACTTTCATGGCACAACCATCCACTTGGTGAACAATTGCTTCCTATGAACTGTCTATGTCCCCTACAATGGCACTTCATCTGAAATATTACCAGTGCAGTGGGGCAATGTACGGGACATAGGGAAATTCCCTTCTTACTTGGGATCTAATATTTCAAACAAACACTGCACACTACAAAAATGGTTGGCATGTACTTTTGAACAACATACCTTTACATGTTACACTGGCTCCATTTTGCCATAGCAAGAGTGAACCACCAGAAAGAAATGAACAGATTAATAAGCCTACCACAAAAAATCTCCAAAAATTACTTAAAACCATATATTTGCATCCACTAAGATTTGCTATTCAAGCTATCAAAAATATTTATTTCATCAATACGAAATATTCACATCTCATGCTATTGGAAATGATGGCCCAAGACCAACTGTTAGAACTTTCATGGCACAACCATCCAATTGGTGAACAATTGCTTCCTATGAACTGTTTATCTGTCCCCTACAATGGCATCAACTCAAATTTACCAGTATGGTGTGGCATTGTAAGGGACATATGGAACTTCCCTTCTTACTTGGGGGAACTATCATACTAAAACAAATATGCAAACTAAAAAATTTGCCTACATTTGTACATACCTCTGCATGCTGCGCTGCCACCATTTTCCCATGGCAAAAATAAAGCAGCTGGGTAGAGTTAGGGTACCTATCTGCGGCGGCCCAGACTATGGCAGTTGCGGTTTTTCTATGCAGTTTTACCCACTGAACAAGAATTGAAAGTACGTAACATTCATTCGGACGACTGTAATTAACCCCCAGTGGCCAGTACTAAATCACAGCAAAATACATTGGACGCCCCCATCCCTAGTGGATGTCGTATCCGCTGTTACGTTTCTTGCAGGGTAATTTTAACTCATTATCACAAAAAATGTTTTGGCGTAGACATATACACGTTCTACCTAGAAGTCAATTTGAGGTACTGCAATGTTATTACTTGATAAGTTACACTGTATAAAAATTTAATTATGCTAAAGTACTTTTATATACTGTACTACAGACCAAGTAATTGTGAATCAAAGCCCTCCTCCTCCCCTCACATGGGAAATGAGTAAAAAAATTGAAATGCTTACCTTAGTTATTCCTCTCTTACCCTTGAAATTGGGCAGTTTCGTACATCAACATTAATGCTATTGCAATTTTCAAAATTTTTAAGATCCGCAGTGAATCTGTAAGCATCGTAATTACTTGGAGTATATGAAAAGCTTTTATTATAAAAGTGTCATATTCACAAAGTTGCACTACCTACTAGGTGCCAATTGGATAAATATTCAGAAATAAGCATCCTATTTGTCCACAGAGAACATGAAGTCATCCTCCCTACTAGACAATTTTCAGTGGGAAGACAGCAGGAATTCTGTCAGTCCTATTCTCCAGGGAGTTTGTTTTGGAACATTTCATTTTGGTTGGAAGCACACTTACCACTGTTTGTTTGTATGGTGTTTTTACATCGCATGGAACCAGTGATTATTCAGAAACGGAATGCCCGAGAATCAAACTAGGTTAGGTAACTTGAACATTACATGGGGGGGGGAGTAAACTTATGTAGTAAAAGACATCTTAGAACCCCCAACTCAACTTTCATGGCCAACAGTTTTATGTATGATCACAGATTTCTTGAAAAATCAGAGGAACACAGCTTCTCCCATGGCAAAATCTATTTTACAGCAACGACTTCTTCACATGGCACAGTTCCGATGTTCATTTCAGGAAGTCGCAACTTGATAGCAGCCAGTTTCAATGGAATGGCTGAGAATCAAACTTGCGACCACCAAGGTGGGACACCAACACCATACCATACCAACCACACCACTGAAGTGCTGCCATTCTGTCAGCTGGCCTTATGGACTTTTTGAAGCTATGCAAGATAATTCAATTTACATTTGATTTGATCATCAACCGAGTTCTCAGAGGTCTAATACTGGCCAAAAAATTCTAGTGCAGAAAGGAGTAGTTTTCATTAGATGCAGATTAAGTCAACTAAAGTAATTTATGGCATATATTTTTATTTGGCAATGCAGGAATTTGGTCTTCCTCTGCCATAAAATGTTAATAGGTACATCCATTGGCAGGCATTTAAGGTATGAGAGAAACACTGAAGCGTATCCAGTACTTTCAAAAAAAAATAAAAAATAAAGATGGACTTAATGTTACAGACATATTCTATGCCAACACTGACTGGAGCACCTTGCTTCTTAGAAGCAGTGAGAACCATTAGGGATTAATGTATGATTCTATACAAATTGGGTTGGGGGGGCAAATAAGGTGAAAACAAGTTACCTTTACCATAAATTTCTAGTTTGTGACAAAAAAGGTACTTTAAATTTGATTTACACTAAAGCAAATGTCTAGCATAAATTCATTATATACATTGAAAAATATTTTGTTACTCGTGTACTGTATATTTTACTTTTATATTTTTCACATGTAATCAAAAAAATACAACTTAGCCACAGAATAATTTACAAATGTGACTAGTTTATTTTTAAATAAACTGGCAAAAACTAATTTCAATTTATGTCGTTGAAATTTTAGTTTATTCAATGTGCAATATATTCAGGAAACTTATAACAAACTGGTCATAGGTAAGATACTTTAAATATTGCTGTTAACAAATAATCAAAATGGAAAATAGTGATTGCAGTAGTGCCTATTTCTTTTTTTTATAAACAGACTTGTATGACTGGTTTTTTTTTTTTTTTCCAAACCATGACTTCTATTTCAGATTCTTTACAACAACCAGGCACATTGAGGGAGATATATTTGCTCTTGGGGAAGAAGTGCAAAAAGTAGTTACAGAAACTAATCCTCAAAAGCATGCCGTTGTTCTTCAAGTAAACGAGTCCCAGAGGTGGATTAAAGTGGAAGGCAACCATTATCAAGCTCTCAAAGATTTCCTGCTTTCAAAGGGATTCTAACTGGGATAAAAAAAAAAAAAAAAATAAATGTACAAAATCAAATAGATGTTTTAGGAATACTGTTATACCAAGACTTATTACCCTCATGAATATAGTTCTTTGGAACGATAAATTAGTTATGTCAAATACTTTATCGGCATTAACCTCAACTTTCTCAGAGTAACTTGTAAATTTACTGCTAACTGTTTGCAAATTTAATATGTAACCCTTCTCAAGCCAACATTATACTTAGCGGTATTGGGAAAATTAAAATAGAAAGTAGCACAACAATTTATTAGTTAAGGCACTGACAAGTCAGATCTGACCAGTCAATTTACTTTCCACAATACTTTGCTTAGCTAACTCTACATAACATGTTTATAACAATTTATATTTCACAATATTTGCATTTTTATAACTTTATAATTCACAATACTTACCAAGATGTATTAAATCATACTTACTCAAACAATTGTTCCATCTGCAATGAGAAAAGCTTACCATTAACACCTAGTACCACACCAAAAATGTAGAATTATTTCATCATTAGTCAGTTTATCATTGAGGAATCAGTATCATTCACATTGGCTCTAAAGTATATCACCAAGCCAGTTCTACCATAATGTCATGTCAGTTAAATTACACTATGTATATGGGAGGCTAAAAAAAACTACATACCTTACCTAACGCCAGCCATATTCCAGCAAACATAGGTCTCTGTCTAGGTGTCAGGACTGAAAAGAAGAATACCTTTATCAATAAAGGCCTTAATGGCAACCATACTAAACTGTGCACAAGCTGCTCAGTCCTATCATTGAAGAATCATGCCAAGATCATTCAATTCGGCTCGATGGTATCATCAAAAACGTGTTTTTACTATATGAACATTTTTAACTAACCAAATTTTAAGGAACACACACAGGATTACTATATGAACATTTTTAACTAACCAAATTTTAAGGAACACAACAGGATAGTAAGCCTGCCCTATTTTCGTTCACATCACAACCGTAAACTAGCAATCTAAATTTACATGCAATTTTCTTTGAGTAAAAATTAAAATACTATACCTATTAATCACTGCATCCGGTGCATTTCCACACTTGAAAAATCTGAAATCAGAAATCTGTCAGTGATAATTGCCTTCACTTATGAATGGGAAAAAAATTCAGATATATCAATAATTTAATTAATTCAGAGCAACTTTAGCTCTTTTGCAACTCCTTGGATTATAAACCTTACTTCAATGAGAATCATATTACAAAAAGAATTATGGTCAAATTACACTGTCAGAAGTTTCTTGGCACAACCATTAAATTACAAATGATTGCTTCCTAAGAACTATTTGATCTGCCCCAGAAATGGCACTATCACCTGAAATAATTCAGGGTAGCGTGGCGCGGCAAGGGGCACTGAGTACTAGATACAAAAAGCTTTCAAGTTTACTATATCAAATGGATAGTGAAGTAATTACCAACCAAGGAAATTTACTATTTAACAATTCAACCCCAAAACTAAGAAAACATAGGAAAAAAAGCTTATAAGGACTACAAGGCAAACTGTAAAACAGAGGTAATGAAATCATAATTGTACTTGCTACCTACATTGAAATGTACAATCCCTAAGTCACTAAGTCAACTACCACCTGAAATAATCCAAGGTACCTAAAGTAATAAATAAAACAAATTAAAAGGGAGGTTATAAATACCTTAGAATTGTGGCCAATCTATACTGCTTGCATCGACACTACACGCTGCAACAGAGAACAATACACTAGAATCATAAAGCCAACCATTCCTAATCTGTAGTCAATTATTTCTACGATATATCACCGTACTCTCAAGTAACTGCCCGCTATGGACTCCAAAGAGCCATGGAATATACATCTCCCAATCCTCACCCAGCCCAAGCAGGTACTAGGGGACTAAGCTGATCTGTGATGCATGACACTGGACAACTTCAGTGGAAGTTGCACAAGTCAATCTGCAGGATGGCCAGCGTGAGCTAGCTACCCACATTACACCAATTTGACAATAAAAAAGCTGTACTTGAGAAAAACCATCCTGCTAGTAATTGGAGATCCTTCAAGCAAATTCATAATGACATGTGACTATGTTGAAAGCAGAGTAAAGGGAGAAACCCAATTCTGAATGTTCTGGAGGTGTCCTACCAGAATATTCAATATAAATAGGCTTCAACAACCTCTTCTAAAACCAGCACAACCAACATATTGATCAGATAGTTTCTAAAAACAGACCTCCTTTAGACTTTTAAAAGCTGTTTAAATCTTATCACTGTCAGTGAATTGCATCCCTGAGATGTTATGTAACTTTAAATTCCCCTGGTGGATTTACATTAAATAAAATCAATAATGTGGATTTACATTAAATAAAATTAATATTCTAATATCATTAAAGTGTGAGGTTGTACATACCTTAGGATTTTGTACACTGCCTTGCCTGACACTACATGCTGCAAAAGGAAAAATACACCAGAATCAGAACACAGGCTACCATTTCTAAGACTACTTGCAATTCTGTATTAATAATTTTTTGTAGGATATATCACCGTACTCCTTGGTAACTGCCCACTAGGGACTCCAAAGAGCCATGGAATATACATCCTCCTAATCCTCACCCAGCCCCAAAAGGTACTAGGGGACTAAGCTCATCTGTGATGCTTGACACTGAACAACTTCATTGGAAGTTGCATAAGTCAATCTGCAGGATGGCCAGCGTGAGCCAGCTACCCACAATACATCACATTGATTTTGACTAAAATGCTATACTTGAGAAAACCCATCCTAGAAATAAATGGATATATCAAACAGCATAGGATAAAAGTTTAGTTTAACCAGCCTGAGACTAAAAAAAGGCTCTTCTCAGGCTGGTTCCCAGGAATTAAACTAAAAACTAAATTAAAAAAACAGACTTCTTAGGAACATGATGGCCTCGATTAATTTATCATTGGAGATAGCTGAAGCTCATACTCTAGTAATGATGCTAGTGAACATATGGTGAAAGAATCAGTCAAGCACAATATCCAATCTGAACCTGGTCTTGTCCTACTAGGATGTTCAATACAACTATCTCTGCTAACAAGCAGCAATGTCAACTTTTTCTCAGAAGGAAGTTCCTTTAGACTTTTCATAAACTGTTCAAATCTTTAATTAGGCACAGTGATTTGCATCCTTCAAGATGTTTTGAAAACTGAATTCCTGCCCCTGGTGGATTTATATGGTTAACCCTGGAGAGGTAACGCTAAGCATAAATAACCATGAAGCTGCACAAAAACGCGTATTTTAAGAACTGCACAATTGGGTTTCCCATTAGTCAAAAAGTTAGCCCGTGAATCGACAGCTGAGCATGCGCTCTTGCAGATGTCGGACGTTCTCTAGCTGCTGCTCTGTTCACCTCAATGCCACAAAACATTTTTCACGAGTATACCGGTCTTTTATGACCCAACCGTCCGTTGTACGTCAGTATAGTAAAAGTCACAGTTTTATATAATTGATTATAGCGTAATTGTCACTATTGATATTTTTATACAACTTTTCTGAATGTGATGAGAAAATCACTTATTTTTTTTAGATATTTAGTAAAAATATTGTTCAGATACAATAAAGTTTTGTACATACTTACCTGGCAGATATACACTTAGACTATGGACAACCGAGTCTATAGCTAAGTATATATCTGCTGGGTAAGTTGCATGTACAAAAATATTTTTTTCATTCTTTGTTTGATTTAAACACCTGAGTAGCATTAAGGGTTGTTGAAACCTATAAGACAAACCCTAATTGGAAAATCGGCTATTAAATCATTTTTTTATGGCCGGTCATATATGCCCAGTTACCTTAATAAGTAACGCAAATTACCGTTACCTGACCAGGGTTAAACTCTAAAACATATAAAATTAATATAAATCTTAAAAAAAAGTTACACATACCTTCAAATTGTGTCCACTGTATTCTGCATGCCTTGACAGACTTAAGATTGTGCAACTGCAAAGTGAAAAATACACAACTCAGTAAAAAGCTTAATTCATAAGACTACTAACAATTATAATAATGTCATTCTTCTGTACGATATATCACCGTACTCTCTGGTAATTGCCCACTAGGGACTCCAAAGAGCCATGGAATATACACCGTCATAATCCTCACCCAGCCCCAAAAGGTACTAGGGGACTAAGTTCATCTGCGATGCATGACACTGGACAACTTCATTGGAAGTTGCATAAGTCAATCTGCAGGATGGCCGGCGTGAGCCAGCTACCCACATTACATCAAATTAACCCTGAGGAGCAGGGGGTAATAAATAAATATGCAGCAACTCTAGCTGTGCTAACCATGTAGACTGCAGGTCTCACTTTCATAAAAAACCAAATCCATTCCACATTTAAATGAAGATACAGGTTACGAGGCTAATGGTGTATTTGCTTCCGGTGACATGTATCCAAGCCACTGAGGAGGACATTCATACCCCTTGGGTATATGACTGATTTCAATGTCACTGTATACATGGGTAGACTTGGTAAACTATTTAAAAACTATAAATGCTTTGAATTTCCAATGTTCTATTCCTTATGTATGTATTAAACTAATTATACTGGGAAATTCATTGGGGATCTGGAGTAACCAAAGGTTAAACCCTGGTTTAACATTTACAAGAAATCATGGATATCTATTCAAGGTACTTGTAATTGCTTAAAAGTCAATAAATGGGACAGTTGGCATTATCCAGCTACCCACATCACATTGAATTTTGTATGATAATTCTAAGATAACCATTCTATAAAAATTGAACGGGTTTTAAGACTACAACTCACACAAAATAACATTCTACATTAAAAGAATAACCAAAAATCAACTTACAATTATGTAGCGAGTGGCACTTTCCCTCTCAGCCATACAGTCTAGATCTGAAATACCCAAGAAATAGTTTACAATATATACACCAACTTTTATACAAATCCCTGTATATTTGTATTCACTGATTTGATATTCAAGCTATCAAATATTTAGCTATTTCATCAACCTGTTACTTTAAATCTCAGGCATTTGGAATGATGGACTAAGAACAACTGTTAGAACTTTCATGGCACAACCATCCAATTGGTGAACAATTGCTTCCTATGAACTGTTTTATCTATCCCCTACAATGGCACTTCATCTGAAATATTACCAGTGCAGTGTGGCGTTGTACGGGACAGGGAAATTCCCTTGTATTCCAGGCTACTCATACCTGATGTATGTATTAAACTAATTATACCATGTTATATTAGGACCTGAGTGGACTTCAGCAAAAGACCCCAGTATATAATCATATTGGGAAATTCATTGAGGATCTGGAGTAACCAAAAGGTTAAACCCTGGTTTAACATTTACAAGAAATCATGGATATCTATTCAAGATACTTGTACTTGCTTTCAAGTCAATAAATGGGACAGCTGACATTATCCAGCCACCCACATCACATTGAATATTGTATGATAATTCTAAGGCAACCCTTCTATAAAAATTAAACGGGTGTAGTGTACAATTTACAAAAAATTACATCCATTAAATAAAAATACAAAAATCAACTTACAATTTTGTAGTCAGTGGCACTTTCCCTCCCAGCCATAGCGTCTAGGCCTGAAATACCCAAGGAATACAGTTTACAATACATATAACAACTTAAATACAAATCCCTGCATGTTTGTATTCACTGTAAGATTTGATATTCAAGCTATCAAATATTTAGCTATTTCATCAACCTGTTACTTTAAATCTCATGCATTTGGAATGATGGACTAAGAAAAACTGTTAGAACTTTCATGGCACAACCATCCATTGGTGAACAATTGCTTCCTATGAACTGTTTTATCTATCCCCTACAATGGCACTTCATCTGAAATATTACCAGTGCAGTGTGGCGATGTACGGGACATAGGGAAATTCCCTTCTTACTCGAGATCTAATATTTCAAAACAAACACTGCACAGTACAAAATTGATTTGCACGTACACTTGAACAACATACCTTTGCATGTTACACTGGCTCCATTTAGCCATAGCAAGAATGAACCACCTGAAAGAAATGAACAGATTTAATAAGCCTACCATAAAAATTTTCAAAAAATTACTTAAACCATATATTTGCATTACTAAGACTTGATATCAAGCTTACAATATTTATCTTATTTCATCAATAGGATATTTTCACATCTCATGCTATTGAAAATGATGGCCCAAGACCAACTGTTAGAACTTTCATGGCACAACCATCCAATTGGTGAACAATTGCTTCCTATGAACTATTTATCTGTCCCCTACAATGGCACTTCATCTGAAATATTACCAGTGCAGTGTGGCGTTGTACGGGACATTGGGAAATTCCCCTTTTACTAAAAAAAAAAAAAAAAAAAAAAAAAAAAAAAAAAAAAAAAAAATAAAAAAAAAAAAAAAAAAAAAAAAAAAAAAAAAAAAAAAAAAAAAAAAAAAGGCAAATTACAAAAAGTGCTTGCAAGTACACTTGTACAACATACCTGTGCAGGTTACGCAGACTTCACTTTCCCATGGCAAGGATAAAGCACCTGAAAGAAATAAAAAGATCTATAACCTGACAGTAACATTTCTCCAAAAATTACTTAAAACTCAACTTACTGCAATAAAATAAATCGCAATGCTCTTTGGTATTTGCCTAGGGAATCCAATGTCATGGAATATACATCCTCCCAACCCCACCAGAACTATAAAGAGTACTATGGGACATTTAATCTGCAATGCATGACACTGGACAACCACATGTTCCACTAGTCACACTGGAAGTCAGCTGGTTCATGCCAGCTACCCACATGTTTGTCACTCAATTTGTAAAAGATGAAAACCTTAAGTTAGCATGCATTGTGAAAAGCATATCAAGCCACAAATTTTCAGTGCCATTACCTGTTGTACAATGACAGTTCAACAGTTAATCAGCTCATCCTCTTTCTAATTCTCCACTTATCACCTTATAGTTCCTTTGGAGTACACATGGCATACAACCTGATAAAAAGAAAATGTCTACCCTGATTAGAACGAAAATGTTAAGATAGCAAAGTAATTACCAAATTGTACTACTTCATTTAACATCAATTCACATTTGCCATACAAATTGTCAGGCCATTAGGACACGGACATCGTCATTGGAAGCCCACTTTCCACAGTCTGATTTATCTAGCCCTTAATTAGGAGCGATACATTACCATCATGGTAAAAAACGCGAAGGCATTAAGGGCTAAAATACAGGCTCGAAATCAATGTCTTAAGAAGGAAAAGTTAACTGGGCTTTTTACCTTTAAATTTTCTCTCGCAAACAAGCGAAAGAGGCAACACATGCTTAGTCAAGTGAATTTTCAATCACCAATAGCTTACCTGGACACCTGAACATTAAAGATGACGTCCTGATACAATCATCGTACAAAAAGAGCACCTTGGATTTTCCCTTCATCACTTGCCTACACAAGAATGAGTTCCTGCAAACAAACACATCTACAATTTCAACTTTCAACCAAAAAAGGTTTAATTTTTCACAATTTCAAATCAGTCAACCAAATATAAAATCACAATAATTACTTACCTCGTGTACATGCATGACTTCTTAATTTTAAAGGTGAGCTTCAGTGTCAAGTAAAGAGTTAACCTTGTACCATTACATGGCACAGTCATATTTATAACTTAGTTGGAGGGGCACATCCAATGAATGACCAATACATCTTGAACATAATGAAAATCTTATTTCATACAAGATCAGGATATATCAGTCAATTATACCAACAATGGAAAATAAAAAAAATTTCCCAAGAATAATTTTATTGGAAAAACATTTTACTTCTTCAGCTTCTCCTTGTCTTTCTTGAGAGGACCCATATTGGCCCGCTTTTCGGCCTTTGTCTGGAAGCGACCATGACCAAACTTGCTGGAAGTATCGATGAAATGAAGGGAAACCTTTTCCAAGGCCACACGTTTGGTCTGATTGTACAGGGACTGTAAAGAAGGTGGCATTAAGTTAACCCTTTTCAGCACCATGGCCTTAAAATTACAAGTTCAATACGAAGACTGAACACCACCTCCAAATTTATAGGAACAGCTTAAACCAAGCAGCTACTATACTTAACCTCTTACGCCGATTGGACGTATTAAACGTCGAGTCAAAAATGTCTCCCGTATGCCGATTGGACGTATCATACGTCGGCTCAAAAAAGTTTTTTAAAAATTCGCGGAAAAATAACTTATAGGCCTACCAGCCGAAAACTTTTGTATCACGCGCCTTGGGGGATGCTGGGAGTTCACGGATCAAGCGTTGTTTTGTTACAATCGCTACCAGCAGGCGCGCAAGCGCGAATTTCTTTCTTATCGCACTAAAAAGTATCAGTGACACATCTCGGAAATTATTTCGTCACTTTGACATAATTATTGCACCATTTTAAATTATCCTTTACATGAAGTATTATATATGAAAATGTGCGCAATTTCATGCACAATACAACTAAAAAATACTCATGATTGTAGCTTTTATCAGTTGTGAAAATATTTTCATATAAATAACGATAAGTGCAAAAATTCAACCTTCGGTCAACTTTGACTACAGAAATGGTCGAGAAACGCAATTGTAAGCTAAACTCTTACATTATAGTAATATCAATCATTTTCCTTCATTTTGCAACAAATTGGACGTCCTAGCATAATATTTCGATTATGGTGAATTTATGAAAAAACTTTTTCCTACGTTCGTGCGATAACTCTTCCGAGTAATTGAAATTTTTTTTCGTGGCGATGTCCTAATGTTTGCACCCTTTTAAATTTGCCGTTACATAAAGTTTTATTATGGAAATGTGCGCAATTTCATGCACAATACAAATAACAAAAAACACCCATGGTTGTAGCTTTTATCAGTTTTGAAATATTTTCATATAAATAACGTTAAGTGCAAAAATTTCAACTTTCGGTCAACTTTGACTCTACCGAAATGGTCGAAAAACGCAATTGTAGCTAAAACTCTTATATTCTAGTAATATTCAATCATTTACTTCATTTTCAACGACTTGGAAGTCTCTAGCACTATTTCGATTATGGTGAATTTATGAAAAAAAAAAACATTACGTTCGCGCGGTAACTTCCGAAAAAATCAGAATTTTTTTGTGCGATTGTCGAAATGTTTGCACCATTTAAAAATCAGCTGTTACATAAAGTTTTTTATATAGAATAATGTGCGTAATTTCATGTAGAATACAACTAAAAAATGATTGAAGGTTGTAGCTTTTCTCTTTCTTCGAAATAATTGCATATAAATCACGATAAATAGAAAAAAAAAAAAAAAACCGCGTTGCGGTCAAATTCAAATTTGACTACCGAAATAGTTGAAAACGCAATTGTAAGCTAAAACTCTTACGGCCTAGTAATATTCTGTCATTTTTCTTCATTTTGAAACAAATTTGAAGTCTCTAAAACAATATTGTGATTTATGGTGGGAATTTTTGAAAAATATATTTACCTTCACTCCGCGCGCCGATTCGCGGCGCAAGTCTCCGAAAATACGTACATGGCCATTATCCTAATATTTGCTCCTTTTCATATTAGCCTTTTTATAGAGTTTCATATATCAAAATGTGTGCAAATTCATGAAGAATACAATAAAAAATAATTGAAGGTTGTAGCTTTTTCCATCTTCGAAATATGTCCATATAAAAAAATATATATATTAAAATTTCGACATTCGGTCAAATTTAACTCGTCGAAAATGGTCGAAATCTGCAATTCTAATCTAAAACTCTTACAGTATCGTAATATTCAATCATTTGTCTTAATTTTGAAACAAATTGGAAGTCTCTAGAACATTATTTAGAATTACGTGAATTTTTTGAAAATAACATTTTTTAACGTCCGCTCGTTACGAATTCGTACATCATTTTGTGATAATATTTTTCCGGTGTTGCTTTTATTGTTTTACAATGTATTATATATCAAAATGATTGCAATTTAGTGTACAATACAACGCAAAAAAAAGTAACTGGTTAGCTTTGACCGTTTTCTGCACAGCGTGATTTGAATACAATTATGTATGAAATTTTTTTTTTCGCTACCATATATCGCATTATTTACATATGATAATGATATTATTTTTCATTTCTGATGGTTGCATTCTAAACTTCAGGCAATGACAAAAAAAGGAGCCAAAAATGAACTCTTAATCTCAAAAGTACGCGCGCTGTATTTTTTGAAAAAATTATTTTTTTTCCACTTCCGCGCTCACTCCAAACCAGGCCCGGCATACGGGAGACGTTTTTGATTTTTAGGGCTCCGGCGTAAGAGGGTTAACAAGTTGGTAACTCATGACTAAAGATGCAAAAAAAGACTAAAATAAATTTAACAAAAATAAACCAGTCTAAGATATCTAAATTGATGACCTCCAGTGAACTCACCTTCCTGAGACACACCAATCGCTTCTTCTTGCCAGCACATGAGCCCTTAATCATAACAAAATCTTGCCTTACACCACCATAATGGGGGAAACCACCCATTGGAGTAATTGATTTTTCTGTCAAGTCATATTCAGTTGAAGCATTGTTCCTAACAACCTGCAAAAAGAAAAGAAAATGCCTTGTTGTCTTCGAAACCAGATACTCAGAATCTTTACACTTGATTTACAAATGTTTTTGAAAATGTTACATACTGGACTTCAGTCATACCTTTCCGTCAACAGTATGGATTCCTTTGCCAATTCGGTAAATTTTCTTATTCATCTCTGTACGATGGTGATAACCCTTTTGACCAGCACGAGCAACAGTGAACTGCACACGACTGGGATGCCAAGCACCAATACAAGCTACCTTACGCAGACCCTTGTGTGTCTTACGGGGCAGCTTCTTGGTGTGCCACCTGGATGTCACACCTAAAAAGAAGAACTCATTAATAAGAGAAATCATACTTTTGGTACAAGAATTTTCATCAAAATATCAGAAGGAAGGCAGCATAGGTCTCAACATATTTAATTTAGACTTGAAGCTAATCATCATAGTATGGGTGTCAAAGAATCCAACAATTACTCATTAAATACCTTTCATTCCTCTACCCTTGGTCACACCAATAACATCAATCATTTCATCTTGACCAAAGACAGAACTGACAGGGATCTGTTTCTCCAAGTGCTGGACAGCCCAATCTACTTTAGCCGAGATATCGCCACCATTCAGCTGAATTTCCATCATATGGGCCTTCTTTTGCCTCTTCCTCAAAAGCTTAATCTGCAGAAACAATAGAGGCATTACACATGCTGTTTAAAAATACCAAATTTGTAACTAATTTGCAGAGAATACATGGGGTCTAGGGTAAAATATCACAGCAGGCCAAGCAGGCCACCTACAATCAACGCTAGCCACCCTCCGAAAAAGTACATTATAACGCGTCCTGACACCGGAGATGGGCATCAGTCGCGACTTCTTGTTGGTGAAAAAAGGAGCTAAAGACCTCTACTCTCCTTTCGAAGTAAGTATTTTCTCCAAAGTTAGAAATTAAGGGCCAAACTTTTTAAGAGTGGGACTGAAAAGGGTGGCTTACGGCAGTGGAAACCTCACCCAAAACGCTTTAGAAATTTTTACTTACAACTAAAAAATGTTTCGAAGATTGACGCTATCTTGATGTTTACGGAGTCGCTTGTGTCAACAAACTTCCATTTCATGTGCTAAATCTGCACACACTTGTACCCATAGACGCTGGGGCACTTTCATCACAACAATCGTAAACACAAAACCTCTCACCAGCACTTATTCGTACTTATTCAAGGGGACTACGGCATTCTTTGCGCTCTTCAATTGTTTATCAGTGTTGTCAATTGGTATGTGTTTACCCTCCAAAGTAGGTATAAGACTTACACAAAACCGGGGAAATAAGTGAAATTAGCGTATCTATTTGTAGTATATATACATATTAGAGCAATTTTATCATTACTGCATTACTATGCCAACTAGAATTCATCGAAACAGTTTGTAAATGCATCGGCGTATGTGTGACGCTCCACTAGATTGGCAACGATGAGCCATTTTTTCCTCACGTCGTCTGCTCATAAGTATACATCCGAAACATTTGTAATTGGGGGGTGGGGGGTTTTGGTTGCAAAAAAAGGGATAATGGACATGAATTAAATAAACATTTTGAAGTAGATAAACTAAATATTGAGTAAAGTAAACAACAATTAAGGGAATAAAGCTTTGCATCTCATAATCAGTGTTGTCGTCTGTTGCTCGTAACTTTGTTTACGGAGCGAGTGCTTAGGAAACACAAACAGCAATGTGGTTCGAGTGCACTGTGGAGTGAATTAAGACCAAAAGTGTATAATTTACAATCAAATAAGCACTGTGGAGTTTCAGTTTGTGATGGCAGTAAGGATAAAACCACTGATTACAAGGTAAGAATGAATTCAGTTCCAACCATAACCCCGGGAATAACAAGTTTCATACTTTCACTAATATAGGCAACAAAATGTTTTATTGTGCTGATTACAACTGCAATCTTGAGTAAGATCAATAAACGTTACATACATACGCTAACATTGTTCAAATGAGTGCTGGGAAGGCTGGGGAAAGATGGTGGCCGTCACTGATGAGAACCGTCCATGCAAAACGTAGCCGCCATATTGGATTTAAAAACTGCCTTGAAAACATTTTACGAAGAGCTCACATGCTTATTTTTAGTTTTGTATGGGGCGTTTTCATATATCACAATATGTTGACGAAACTTCAGTCTTTTAAATGGTATGCTTAGAGTTACAATTGTATTCATGTTTCACCAATTAAATATCGAGTGAATAAGACCCGTCCACCGTGATGAGGGTTGCCTGTCGTGATATTCTACCCTATTCCACTTGATACAACGGCAATGACAACAGAGTATAGCTAACCTGAGTATGAGCAATAATCCTAACTGAGGTGCAATACTTCTTCATCTTCTTGATGTCCCTGGCAATAACTTTCTTGCCAACTGGATCCTGCCATTTCTTGGTGGCATTAGTAAAGGCCCTCTTCTTTGACTTATGCCTGTGAAAAGATAGGTGTGAGGGCCTCTGTCACAAGCAAATAATACTTGGAAGAAGAGACACAACACACTCACACACAGCTCTGGCAGGTTTCCACTCAGAGCATTCTGTGCGATATCCCTACTCATCTCAGATGTTACCAATGTTCAAAGATTTGCCTTGCTGTAAAATCAATCCAATTTCACAATTACATGACAAACCCTTCAAGACAGGCACCAAACTGGAGTGGAGTACAGAGAACAGCATTTATTGCCATGAGGCTCTAAACCTGATGGCAACTGGACTCTGCTGGGGGCATCAAGGTTAAGTGTACAACCCAAACAAACTTACATATAGTTATGTATATCAAACAAACTTTTATATAGTGTCAATATGTATAATTATCTAATCATATATTTCAGCAACAAAAAGAAACCACCCCAATAAATTTCTTACCAGTTCTTGTAGAATCGCCTTCTGCACTCCTCACTGAGATGCTCAGCCCAAATAGTCTTGAAACCCTTGGGGCCTTTGGGGGTGTCAATGTAGCCAATAAAGCCCACACACACCATTGGAGGAGTTTCTATAATTGTCACACCTTCCACCACCTCCTTTTTGTTAATTTCTGAATAAATAAAAATTCTATTAATACGTACATGGACAAGACCCAGATTTTACACACTCCAATTTAACCCAGTGTACCTAACCATCCCATTAACAGAATATTGTAACTGAATTTGAAAACCATTATATTTCAAACAAATCACTAAAAGAGAAAATCAATTATCTATTTCAAATTAATCACTAAAAGAGCAAATTAACTACTTGAAAAAAACATGGTCAGAATGCTACTTCAAATCAATGCAGTGAATGCCAAAAAATTAAAGTTTCAGATTCTATCCACCAGCAAATCAATACTCTGCCTAACTATTGTACACTAACTTTTTCAATTACTATAATGTACAGACATTTAATCTATAAAATACTCACTGGATCCTGGTTTATCTGCCACCCTGACAATGTGAGTCATACCAGCCTTATATCCAAGAAAGGCAGTAAGATGAACAGGCTTATCCTTGTCATCTCTGGGGAATGCTTTCACTCGCGGACGGTAGCGACATGATCGCTTTTTGGGGTAGAATGCCATAGACCCATGGCGGGGTGCACTAAACTTGCGGTGAGACTGGAAAAAATAAAAAAATATATTTACGTTTAATGTACAAAATTCCAAATAGGGACGATATAAAGTTCAATTACAAAATACACTTGGGATAAAATAAAAATCTGAAGTGAACAGCAGCCACAGTTAACTTAAAACTGAATTAAGATATAAAAATTGCGACCACTTCCGCCAAGAACTTTTGAGTTTTTGTACATTCATACATCCCATGTTAAAACAGGATATTCACGCAACTAATAACCTCTTCAGATGAAACTTGATTAACCTTATCCACTTCCAGCCTCTAACAGCTATGCACCACAGACTAAGCAAATTAAAAATAATGTTGATGGTTATCCAGCAACGCTTCTGAACCACATCTATAGTCAGTAAGGGATTTAAGATGTGGTAGATTGATTTCCTTTTTTGAAGATCAGTACAAGGGCAAGTCAGGTTAGTTGAGCATGTACTAAATTTTTCAGACATTGAGACTTCCAAACCACGGACCATCTCACTTTTTACACCAGGTCAGCCTGGTGAACCGTGAAGATTTTAAAATGGAAAACTTTCAAAGCCATCAATTTAATGTTCAGACCTGTCAAAACTCAGTCCAATATCTTTGATGGAATAAAAAGCCATTTAGAAGTATGGTAAAACTGATACGTTATTGAGCACACCTCTTCGAAGGTTCCAAATGCCCGTTTGGTGGCACAGCAACCACCAGTGTTGAGTAAGACCTCTTTGGAGGTTCCAAATGGCTGTTTGGTGGCGTGGCAACCACCAGTGTCAAGCTAAGAATTTCACATCTGGCCAAAAATACAATCAATGCCAACCATGCCCCAAGCCTGAGATTTTTAATCCAACCACACATTATTGATATGCACAATTTTGATACCACAGTAAAATTTTACTCACTGATTGACAAAAGGTTTTATGCATAATGCCAACCACTGGGGCAACTAAAGCCATTCAGCACTGAAACTGAAATTGACAAGTAAAAAGGTTTGAAAGGTGTAACAGGAGGACATCCTCGCAAGCAATGCCTACAATGCACTGCACAAGGTGCATAGATGGCACTAACCCCCTACAAGACTTGCTCACTGATCCAGAGAAGGAAACTTACTTTCAATTATAACAAAATTAGTAATTTTCCTGTACCAGACAGGACAAACTGCAGGAATGTCCACACTGGCCCAAATTTTTTCTGATGGTCTAACAAAGTTGGCAAAAACCCTCATTTTTTTTTTTTTTTTTTTTTTTTTTTTTTTTTTTTTCCATTTTCTGGTAAAAACTTCAGTTGCGCAACCTGATCCCACCTAATCGATGACCGGGACGGGTTTCTCATACTTAAATGGATAAATTTCTATAATGCTAAGGTTTGGATCTAATCAGATCTTAACCTACCCTAACTTAGGGCAATGGGCCCTGACCTGGCCCAGGGCACTGGACAACCCCCCCCCCCCCCCAAACCCCCCCCCCCCCAAATGAAAGGACCGTAACCTGTCCCCAAAAAGCAACTGCCAGGAATGAGGCCACAAAACTAAATTAAATTTTACAAATTTCTTTTAAACAAACAACCCTCTTGGACGTTGCATTTACACTAAATTTGGGGTGGAAAGCTATGGGTGGAGGGGGAAACCAAGAATGATTACTAAAAAGAAAGATGAAATTACTAGTCAGGAATCCATTTTCACTAAGTTACAACAGGCCTGTCAGTCACTATGTTAAAAAGGATACTAAACCAATTGACTGTTGTACTGAGCCTAGTATGTGCTTTGCTCAAGGTTGTAGATAGGAGCAAAATAGTACAATCATAATTCTACAGGGTCTTTGTAGTACCAACATCCTACACACCTCAAATGGTCACTAATAGCAGTCTCAACCATGTATCTATTTTTAAAGTAGCCTGAATTAGCAAAAGATTTCTAATGGCACCTAGATCAACGCAAGTCTTAAATGTTTGACAACCCAGCAATATGGTTCAATTTCTGGTTTTCTAGAAGTGTCATTTTGTGAAGAATCCAATTTTCATATACAAAGAATTCTAATTAGCATGTTCTTGTTTTGTATGCGTCTTTTTTGAAAGACGCAATCTTCGTACTTCCCCTATTGGAAGATTTCTGACTTGCCTTGTACTAGAAATGCGAGTACTTCCTTGATAAGACAAAGATAACCTTACGTCACCCCGCCTGAAATTAGCACTCTGTAGTATATTGCCATTTATGGAGTAACTAATACATAAAACCTTAAAACCCATTCCAATGTTTTCACCAAACAACTTTGGTTGCCACTACAAAATCACCGTTTAAGAAAGTAATTCAATCGTGGGAACAGCAATTGCTTCCCGACAATATTCAAACCGCCTGAACACCAATGTCAGCTGTACTTTCAAGACTAAGAGCCACTTCTCACTAACTGTTGGAGATTTAGCAATGTGAAAAGGAACTGCTTGAAAAATTTTTTACTTCAACAAGGATTATGGATAAGAAATAGGTTAATGTTGGAGTTTTAGCAGATGTGAAAAGGAACCGCTTGGTGCACTAAGGGATTTCTCCCATTTTCACCATACTGTGGGTCTGCTCTCTCCTTTGGCCCACTCACTCATAGTAGTGAATGCCTGAAAGTGAATCCGGGTAATAAAAGGTGGAGTTAAAAAAAAACCTTATGGGTCACTAAGAAAGATTGAGACCGGTTTTCCCTCAACTTTTATTACCCGGATTCACTTTCAGGCATTCACTACTATGAGTGAGTGAGCCAAAGGAGAGAGCACACCACAGTATGGTGAAAATGGGAGAAATCCCTTAGTGCACCAAAAAGTTACAATACTGGGCAGCATTACAGGAAATGATGCAGGTGTGCCAGTAACAACAGTGGTTAGGAAGAGGGTATATTAAGAAGTGAAAAAGCTGCACAAATAAGAGACTTTCCAAGACTCACAGTCTGTTAACAAGCAAAGTAGAAAATTCACAACAGATTGACGCTAAACTAACCCTGGCTTAACATGTACCAGGGTGCTTCAAACCCCCTTTTTCCCCTTCAAGGTATTTCTATATAAGCATTTGGCATCGTTCATTCCCCGCAAATACGAAAGCCACCAGGAATTTGGGGCGTCAAATGTATTTTGCCGTGTTTAGTACGAGCCCTGGGGGTTACAATCTTCTGAACAAATATTACTTAAAATTCTTGTTCAGGAGGTAAAACTGCATAGAAATACTGCAACTGCCATAGTTTAGGCCGCCGCAGAATATAGATCTACCCCCTTCAAAACTGCAGGGTACGTAAAAACTAACTTCAGCTGCACAGCCTGATTCAACCCCACCCCCCCTCTACTTTGCCAGTCATTGACTGGGCCAGATGGTAGATTTCTAATCAATCTTACCTACCTACTATTCTGACTTAGGGTGGAAGCTTAACCCTTGAATACATCCACCCACCACAACCCAAAAGAAGTAACCTATCCCAGTTGTCTAGTGGGAATCAGGCCGTATAACTTTAGGGCGGTTTACACAATCAAACTGTTCGTCAAAACCCGGTTGTTGAACCTGGTTGTCAACTGGTTCAAAGGAGTCAGTCACACCAATTGTACATTAAACCTCATTGTGACTCAGGTTATAGCAAGGTTACCACCGCCTCCCTTATGCTTATCAACCAGAACAATTTGATTGCCATTGGCTTAGCGGTGGCACTAAGAAGGAATAAAAAGTATCAAAGTGGAGGAAGGACTGGTTGCTACAAAGAGATTAACTTTCACACACAAACTTGCTTATTGATTTGAAATTAGAGCCAGATGACTGGCGTAATTATTTGCGGATAGATGAAGAAACATACATTGATCTACTGACGTGTCACCCCTTTCATTAGGGTAAAAACCCGCATGGTACAGGGGTGGACCATGTACGATCAATGTGTACAACCCCAAAAAAAGTACATTATAACGCGTCCTGACATCGAAGATAGGCATCAGTCGCGGCTTGTTGGTGAAAAACGGAGCCTAACACCTCTACTCCGGTATCAGGACGCGTTATGTCCTTTTCTTGGGGTTGTACACATTGATCGTACATGGTCCACCCCTGTACCATGCGGTTTTTTACCCTAAGTAGGAAGATACACCTATGAGAGAGGCCATAACGCCACATGAAAAACGGAGTGTGAAGCACAACTAAGTTTGATGTTCGACGCGCGTTCTCACATTCATACGGTTTCTGGACAATGAACCCCCCCCCGCCACAAAAATCGGAGCCGGACAGAATTCCTTCAAACGGTTTGACAAACATGATCAACAACGAAATACCCCGTTCACAAGCGTTGGAACATCACTTTGACACTGTTCGACAACGCATTCTCACATTCATACGGTTTCTGGACAATGAACCCCCCCGCCACAAAAATCGGAGCCGGACAGAATTCCTTCAAACGGTTTGACAAACATGATCAACAACGAAATACCCCGTTCACACGTTGGAACATCACTTTGAACACACTGTTCGACAAACAGTTTGACCGTGTAAACCCCCCTTTACAAGTTTTATAGTGTAAACCCCCTTTAGAAGTTATTTCGAAAGTAAAACCACACAGGTGGTCAATACTTAAAAAATAGATCTAGGGTACCTATCAGCGGCGGCCCAGACTATGGTAGTTGCAGTTTTTCTATGCAGTTTTACCTACCGTACAATTATTTTAAGTAATATTTATTCGAAAAACTAATTAACCCCCAAGGGCCAGTACTAAACACAGCAAAATACATTGGACACCCCAATCCCTAGTGGATAGGGTACCCACGGTTAAGTTTCTTGCAGGGTAATTCAAAGTTCCACACGAACTGCTAGGAACGTAACCACGGATACAACATCCACTAGGGATAGGGGAGTCCAATGTAGGGTAAAAAACCGCACGGTACAGGGGTGGACCATGTACGATCAATGTGTACAACCCGCACCCCCCCCCCCAAAAAAAGTACATTATAACACGTTACCTGACATCGGAGATGGGCATCAGCGACGACTTCTTGTTGGTGACTTTACGTTACAGTAAGTCAGTAGTTTTGTCATCCCCTAGAAACAATACTAGGATTATAGGCCCAATACGTATGCTGTTATGTGTTTCCATGAAATAATGGGGTTGGAAAGTATTAAAGTCAGGCCTAATACCATGGCCCTTACCACCTGTCGCCTACCCGATTTATGACCTTTGATAGTTTTATTAATTTTTTTGGTATTTCTACAGTTAGCAATCCGCGGCGGCCTAGACTATGGCAGTTTGAAAAAACTACGGCTAAAAGACCTCTACTCCTGGTTGGTCAGGATGGACGCGTTATAATGTACTTTTCTTGGGGTTGTACACATTGATCGTACATAGTCCACCCCTGTACCATGCGGTTTTTTACCCTATTTCGCAGTGTTTAGTACTGGCCCTTGGGGGTTAATTACAATCGTCAGAATTAAATTCTTGCTCAGATAGTAAAATAACATAGGAAAACGTCAACTGCCATAGTCTAGGCCACCGCGGATTGCTACTGTAGAAATACCAAAAAAATTAATAAAACTATCAAAGGTCATAAATCGGGTAGGCGACAGGTGGTAAGGGCCATGGTATTAGGCCTGACTTTAATAATCTTTCCAACCATTATCATGGAACACATACAGCATACGTATTGGGCCTATAATCCTAGTATTCGTTTCTAGGGGATGACAAAACTACTGACTTTACCGTAACGTAAACTCCGACGCCACGCCCCAAGATGGGCCTTGAAACTAACACGGACCCCCTGCAGAGAAATTCGTAACCCCTAACAAAGCGTTCTATCATACGTCCTAAAATCTAGCCAGACCAAACTTCATTTAAGAGTACCGAGACCTAAAAAATTCAAATTCCCTTACCGCATGTGGTAATCGTTATGTCAGTCACGTGGCCATGAGGCAGTCAACTTTTCGCCCTGAAAAGCTGACGCGAAAAGTTGACGCATGTTTTGCGGTGGGGTTTAAACTTAAACTGAAAATTAAAACAAAAATAACAACAAAAAAACCCTACATGCAAAAACTAACATGGACATTGGCCTAACACACGGCCGTCAGTCTCGTCAGGATAGTCGGTTCCCAAGCCTAGATCTATATATCAGTCATAAAAACTAAAAATTGCCCTAAAATATTTACTTTTCTAATACCGCCTAAATAAAATGTGGTGGGCAAAACAATTAACGGTACGGTCAAGGGTTAATTGTAGGAATCTGCGCAACACAGACGGCGAACCAAGCTACCACGGAAGGGTGGCCACGTGCAAGCATAAAACATCGTTAAAATTTACTTTTGAACCAAATAAATGACATGTAAATAAATAAAAGCACATCTGGAACGCTTATTGATGTAAATGCACCACCATGCGATTAAAAACGACGAAGAATGCCACTACACAAACGAATTTTAACTTCGGCAATTCACACCGTCACTCACCATCTTGCCCCACTTGCACGAGAAGATCTAACATGGCGCCTGCGCAGCTATTTATATGTCTGTCGCCGCGCAGGTGTTGCCATAATGAGACTTTCGTCAGATTTTCTTAATTGATCAATAGTCCGGTAACTACGCTAAGTAAATCTTAACACAACTTAATATTTCAAGTTTATTTTTCCTAAGAATGACATCTTAATATGCATAAACTTATTCTTCAGGTAGAATTTTTTTCTTTTCAAAATTTCCTATCCTTCAACTATTGTTACCTCTTCTTCTTCTACTATTTTTCGCCTATTCTATGACACATGTATATGAAACCTACATCTATATCTAGCTCATTTATATATTATTTCCACTAAGAACGATTTCATTTCATCTTTTAAGTCATCTAAATACCACAGTTATGCTAAATCTGATAGTTTTTTAAATATCACACGCAAGGCATGACTCGATCTTACTAGTTTCTTGAAAGTATTTTTATCGTTCTATGTGCTCACTTTCTCCATTCAAACACCTTATTAACTACATTTTCCTTTGTATGTAGGATGTTTCTTTTTCATGTTGAAATAATTATAGTAAATATCTTACTTGCATAATTTCAAAATGCAAATTTCCTCTGCTACACGTAAGTTATAGATAAATACAGGATTCCGATTGAACGTGAATATAGATGAATTAACATTTTGTTAGCCCGCCAAGCCAAGCTTTAACTGACATTCTCGAAATGAAATCATATAAACAGAAATCAGTAGGGGTTTTGTAGTAAAGCCAAAACATAATGTCGTTTAATGATAAGGAAATGTTTGTGAAAATTAAGAGTACTGAGCCACTTCAAAACAATTAATTTGTACCATATGTTCCGTACGGTTTACCCTTACGATCGGCAGTTCCCAAATATATATCTAAACGTTGAGATTATTAACATCATGTTTTTACATCTTCTTTTCCCTTGTACTGCACTCCTAGCAGGTTCAGGTATTTATCTATTTTCTATTTTCTGTAATTTCCTGAACTCTCCTACAGATCTTCGTCCTGCTGTTTCCACCTCCATTGCTCTTCCAACTGTTCTTCCCCCTCATCACATAAGCTGTATGAACCATGTTTTTTTTTTTTTTTTTTTTTTTTTTTTTTTTTTTTTTTTTTTTTTAACTTCTTGATATTAATCTCCTCATCAGTTCCTCGTTCGTAATACAATGTTCCCACCATATAATAAAATTCTATGGCCATGCCTTTTCAAAATTCCCCCCCTTTTTTAAGTGGCCGTTTTTCCTACACTGAATAGCCTAGTTCATGGCTCGTGTGCCTATCATGCCTTTGTATTTCTTTGTTATTGAACATGTATATTTACCCGTAGTCTGACCGAGTCAATATCTTCTAAGCCTCCTGCTACCCTCTTAGAGCTCTTGTAACTTTTTTTTTTCACAACTCAGTGTCCCCGATTCAACAGAAACGTTCCTAGTTTTCTATGACCTGCCCATCTATCAAAACAGAATTCTTACTTAATATTGTAATCCTGAGTAACTGCTGTGCTATTTGCTACATTCAGTTCACAGTAGAGTTCTCCTCAACACCTTACCCATCATAACAACAGGAATACTTTCCTATTTGTACTCTTCTGTTTGCTTCCTTTCCAGTCACCACAATCTTTGTTTTAGCTTATGTTGCTATAGTCAGTCGTCGCCTAACCATTCCACTCATCTACTTACCCTACTTTCCCAATACCTTCTTCCTCAGAATTTGTTGTTGGCATTAGGTCACAGGTATCAAGCAATTCTTAGGGGACTGCTTTCCTGAACTATTTTGCAGCTTCTTCTTTTACTATGATAAGCAGTAAAGGTCTCATTGCTAAACCTTCTGTGGTTTCACTGTGGTACTACAATCAATTGAGAATGTCAGTTTTTGGAATGGTATATGTATGTATGTATGTATGTATGTATGTATGTATGTAATGTATGTATGTAATGTATGTGTGTGAGAAAATAAAAATTCTTTGAAACACCAAAGAAGATCTAACATTTTTATACAAAAACATCACAAGTTTAATTAATCCTGGTATCCCCCTATATTCGTAATACTCACTTAATTAATGTACTACACTCAAACTAATTATCAACATCTTAAATTTCCTGTAGTTCTTCTTCTTTCTCACCGTTATTCCTACATTAAGGGGTTTTTTGACTGATACGCCTTCTCCACTGCTTTCTATCAAAGGTATCATCCTTCAACAAACCTCTACTATCCATATCTTCCTTCACTTTATCTAGCCATCTAATTCTATTTCCCTCTCGTTCTTCTTCCTCTAATATGTTCCTCCGAAGCCCTCTTGACTCCCTCCATTCTCAACACATGCACATACCATCTCAATCGTGACTCTCATATCACCTCTGTAATCTTTAGTAAGCCTGCCCTTCTTATTTCATCATTTTTCAGTCTCTCAAGCAGCGATATTCCCACAATCCACCACTGCATTCTCAAGCTTTACTTCCTCTTTTCTTCTCAGAGCCCATGTTTCTGTGCCATACATTAACACTGGTCTTATCTCTTATATATCTTGACTTTTAAGTTGATTGGCATTTTCTAATCACACACCACTCCAGCTACCTCTCCACTTCCTCCATGCAACTTTTATCCTACTGTCAACTTCAGCCTCAGATCCTCCTTCCTGGCTTAAATTTCCTATGTAGTTGCTTCACTATAAATAATGCTTTTGTTGTTCTCTTTGGTAGGAAACCAAACAATTGACCTTAAACATTTTTGCCAACCTCTCCTGCAAGTAATCTTATGCCTATGTAATTTCCTCATTGCAGCACATTCCCTTCCCTTTTGGATAGCATAATTTCTCAACTTTTCATATATCCTAGTAAGCTCATGGATTACAAATTCTCCTGCTGTAAGTCACTTGTTATTCTAGTTTCCCTTGGACATTCACCTTCCATCTTCTCAAGGGCCCTTTCATACACTTCAGTTTTTCTCTATTGCCCCTTGTTATATCAACGTTCTCCAGTTCATGGAAATTTTCTTAATTCAGAATGCTTTCAAAATACAGCCCCCAACATTTGAGTATCTTAAATTTTGACTTACATGTCTCCATTTTAATTTTGTATATACTTTACCCCTTTTTATGCCTTTCCTTAACTACTTTATTGTAGTGTACACTTTCTCTCCCTTTTGCTGGATTAAGAGTCTGATTCCATTCCCTATAGTACTTCATTCCCGCTGTTGCCGGCTGCCTCTTAGTCCTCTCCCTCTTTTCCCCATATACAACTTAACATCTTGTCTGTCTTCTACAGCTTGTTAGCTCTATCACTCTCTTCAATTGTCCTTTGCACATCTAAAATCTGCCACCATGTCATTTTCTCTACAGATCTTCCCATGATCACCAGTCACACATACTAAAGCTGTCGTTCATTGTGTAACTAATCCAGAAACGGGACATTAATGAAGTACTTCAATATGGAATTTGTTGAAATGTGTTAAAACATTCATACTGGCTTCTTAAAAACCTTTTTAACAGCAATTTTGGGACTGAAAATTATATATTTTATATATGTATTGCAGTTCTGCAGTGAAAGCACTGGTATTACTAGGTAAAGAAAACTGGCTTGTTTCATAAAATAACATTGCAGATAATCTTACATCCGATGAAGACTTAGCCCAAGAAAAGCAAATGTAATGTGGACTTTTGTGACTTTGTATGTAGTTCTATAGCTTGTTGCTAATGTTATTTAGGAGTATAGGAGTGTAAATTCTAGTGCTGAAGGTTTTGTTGACATTGATCAGTTCAAATCCTGTTACCTCTAATTGGGAAAGGCAATGGATGATTGCTCATGAAAACCTTCCCTTTTTTAACATGTGCATCAACCATGCCTTTTCATATTGGCCTATAATCTTTTTCTTTTCTACCACAGGCCTGAGCAAGACAGGGACAGTGAAGCTGTGCAACCTACAGACAATTGTATAAACATAAGTATCAACTTCTGGCATGATTAGCTTGTATAAATCCTGCATGAGGGTTACAATTGACTACACTTTATTATACATGAACTTATCTACCACCTAGACTTATCACAATTTGTCAGGGGCAATGTAAGGCTGCAGCATTTGAAAGATCACTTCATCACTGACTGTAACAGTGTAACATATTCATAAGACCTACAAGATGAGGTTCCTATTTCAATCAGGTAGTTTTTCTCGAATATTGTTACATTTTTGGTTCAACTAAATAAACCCACCATAAAATTCTTTATTAATTGGTAGAATAAAATTAGGGTTTCCCTTATTTCAAGATTAAACTTTAGTACACATGGAATGTGCATACTGATGAGTCAAGAAAGGGATATTCGGCAATCAAATCAGTGATTAAATCTCCTTTCTAACTTATTCCGTTCACTGATTTAGTTGCTAATTTACGCTGCTTGAAATAGTTTAAACAAAAACAGTCTTGAGAGGAACTTTATATACTTCATATATACAAAGAATGTCCATGTCACATTCAAAAACAAACAGCACTGGGATAACAATCTTGAGGGTCAGTCCTGGTTTCATACAAGAGAAATCTAAAAGAATACAGTGACTAAAACAGAATACAGCAATGAATGCAAGGAAGATGGAGATGACAGCTTAATTAACAGTTCATGGCAAGTACAAAACCTCTTGTGCATTTGACTCCTGTGATATATGACTGACTACCATAACAATACCACTTACTTTGTGTACAACCTAACACTACTGTTTGCATAAAAACCTCTCAATTAATTACAGTATATAAACCTGCCATCTGCATTCCACACAGTCATAATTAAATACACTTGAAAACATTGAGGATAAATATTAATTTGCAGTATTCAAATGATCCAAGCACTGTACAACACTAAAACATTTGGCATATATGTATAGGTGCTGTACAAAGATAGAAAAGGTGAAAAAAAATTTCCATGGTACTATTTGAATAAACTTCTCTTTCACTGAAAATGCATAGTTACAAGCTTACTATTACCTAATTTTATAAAATGAATCGCCCAAATTTTCTTGCCAAAAAAATAAAAACCAATCTTCATTGAAAAAAGAAACATGCTTAAATACACCAAAAGCTTAAACTGCTAAATTAATCTGGAAACCCCCCAAAAAGCTAAAAATTATACAAAATGAAATTAACATAATTTGTAAATTATGAATCACTTACAATAAATGTAGCTGACATAACCTTTCATTTATTTATAAGTTCAAAACCTTTATAAGATTGAAAACTGAATGTCACAAAAAATTAGGATGGTGTGCTGCTACTGTTTACTGAAATTGTAAGGTACATACAATACATAGGCTAATCTCTGGGTAAGGTTACTATTAAATCACTGAAGGATTGCAATTAAGAGGAAAGCAAAGTACTGTAAAAGCACCAAAATTTGAGACACTGGGATGAAAACTAAAAAAATGCTGAGAAAGACTATAAATGTTAATCATCATACACACTTAAAAATTCAGTCTTGTCCTAAAATATCTGCATAATTACGTCTAATTATAACTGGCACAGCTGAAGTTGGAAGTACGTTCTGCTCTGTAATAAGAGCAGTTACAAGGTTGGCAGGTGTGATGTCATATACAAGGCTCACAACATTCAAGTTTGGCGTACTTCTCCAATCCGAAAGAAGATTGTAAAACTCGCCATTACAAGATACGACACTATCTGCATCTCCTGTTGGATGGAAGTACAAAATTTACAGAATGTGATCATCTCAGAGCATTATGAACTTTAATAAATGTAAAAAAATTCAAATCCTTGATGCTAACCAGTAATAGTATATAACCATAAAAGAAAATAAAATACTTTCCAGTATCTTCAACATACTACCTAGGAAAAGTAATATAAACTCTGTTTTCAAGAAATTCGGATTGTATGCCACATTCTGTAGCAATAAAACAATTGCAAAAGTATGTAATACGCTGATTAAGTTATGCAACCAGTATAAAGAACACTATGAACAACCACACTAAGGGTCATCATTATGCAAAACTAGCACCTATTTTTTAGCCACTGCTAATTACATTTAAATTAAATATCCACATAAGAGAAATTTAAAAAGGCACAACAGACATATCCCAACACTTGAAATTTGATTACATACCTAATTCATTCAGAACCAGAGAATCAGTGAGATCATTGTTGCAGAACTTGTAAGTGTGGCACAAGACTATGAATGGTGTGTCATGAATTGCAGCTGCCAGAGCAAGGCCTGCAGTACCACAAAGGCCCTGCACAGCTCCATTCATCATCACAGATTCAGCTTCAACTATGACTTTTGTAACCTGAAAAGAATAACAAAAGCCCTCATTACCATTAACATTTTTGGTTACATTTTCCCTCTACATGGACAATCAATTTTCTGTACTCGTCTACATTTAGAACTTTCAGCCTGGATCCCCATCTGGTCAAGGTTTCCATCCATCCCTATTCTCCAGGATTTTCTTGCCCTTCTTACTGGTCTTTACCCAGCTATTGTACTTCCACATCTACTGTACTCTGATTAAATTTTCTACTTCCTATCTAATCACATACATAAATCTTCTGAGCCTGTTTGATTTCATTCCCTATGGGAGGGCACAACTTACTCTCCTGACAAAAAACAGGAGTATGTACTGTACTGCCCTTCTTCCATACTGTTGGGTTACCTCTCACATGCAACACCTTGGAAATGGAGACACAGCAGTGTTCAGCTCCTTCACAAGAACAAAACAGAAAACCACTTAGCCAAAGGCAAGTGGTGTAAGAATAAGGCAAAAAACAGAAAAAAAATGCTCCCTAGGATTGCCTAATGAACCACATCTTATTCAGGTCCTCTAATGAATCTGTGATTTCTGAAACACCTGGTGAGGTATGAGTAGGAGGTGATATACCACAAGCACTAGCTTAGGTCTCGTGGGGAGAGCTCAGCCTGCAGGCACACATCACCACAATTGGAAAGCGTGTGTCAGGGAGACAAGAAGTAAGTGTAGTCTGGCAAGAAGGAATAGAATAGATCATTATATAAAATTCAGACAAAAGGCCAAGTGCTGGGATCTGTAAGGTCATTCGGTGCAGGTTTAAAAGGTGTGACAGGAGGAAAACCTTGCAGTTGACAAATGAGTCAATTGCTAAGAAAGGATGGAAAGTAAGCTGGAAGAAAGATATTATGAATGAAGGTAGAGTAAAAGGAATGAAAGGGGTTGCAGCTAGGGGCCGAAGAGGTGTTGCAAAGAAACTGAGTAATACCTACAGTACACAGCACGAGGTGCACTGACGGCACAAACCCCCACAGGGTATGCAAGAAGGATCCTTAAGGTTTAGCAGTGTCAAATGCAGAGTATTCCAGTCTGATAGGATCCATCGCTGATAAGAAATTAATTAAATACTATATATTAAGTAAAAAGACATACCTTATTCATAATATGTGAAACTTCCGTGATTAACCTATAATGAGTTGTAACACCAAGGTCAGCAAGTCTCTTTGCCATTGCTGCCCCTGAGGGAGGATGAGGAGTATCTGCTACGACAACACTAACTTTTTCACCTCTTGATAAGGCTGCTTCCACTACATCACTAACTAATGCTGAACTGAAAATAGAAAATAATACAGTTGCAAGATTTAAAATTGTTAATGGTAGAGATTTCACACGTAAATAAAACCATAATTTAAAAACTCATACATATAATACAAAATGTAATCCTTAAATAATATAAGCAATCCAAGTCAATATTCACAAAATTTCAAAAAATATAAATAAAAAACCCTGAAATAGTCTGGAATCACTTACTACCCAAAGGTGAGAATCACATCTCCATCTTTTATGACCTGTGCAGCATGAGATGCTATAGTACTACTAGCAAGGATGATATTTTCCCTGATATATTCATCTATTGATGATCGCAACTCATCTTTAGCTTGAGCTTCTGGCACGGTAGGACCAATACTGTTAACTTCATGCTTCAAAAACCTAGAAAATTATCACAAGTCAAGCATCTGCAGTAGCTCAGTTACAAAGTACACATTACCACAAATTACAAAAAAAATTTAAATTGTGCACTACATGTTATAGTGCAAAAGACATAGTACACAAAAGAAAATGAAATGCATACAAATTTCATAATTCAAGATGTGATAATTTCAAACAAACCACTGCCTTTGAAAAACACACTTCAGAATTTTGGAACCTGAAGTACTACATATATGACTGTCAGAAGAAAACAACATTGTGTACTATATGAAAGAAACAAAATTAGTTTTAAAAAGTTTCTTAATAGCAATAGTGATTGACATCAAACAAATTAATTAGTTTGGCAGTTCAATTGCACTGTATACATGTAACATACATATGCACAACAGGATGCTCTTACCTGATAGCATTATCCATTGCTATATTTTGGGGTCTACAAGAGCGGAGAAATGCCATGTTTGAAACTAATTTCTCTGCTAGATCCCTGTGAAGATCACATGCTTCTGGCGTCTGGTAATCATTGATAACTCTCTTGAAAGCTGCTAACATTGAAACCACTCTGGCTGTAGAACCATCAATCACACGTTCCTGAATACGAGATAACACTAGAAGTTTTACTTTGGAATGCAAAAGGATTTTTAGTCATACCATAAACAATTTTTCAACCAACTTCTTATTGAATGAATGTATGAAATGTAGTAATCTGAACAAAGTAACCTTAAACAATGTTACTATGAAGCTGGCAACACAACCTACCTTTAAACTAGTAAGACGTTACCAATGCTTGTTCATAAAACAGGAAAAAATATAAGAAAGTCTTTTTTTTTAAACACACTTTTACTAAAATGTAATAAAAAGTTAAAGATAAATTATTATCAAAACACCAGGATTTTCTCACAATTAAGCGTATCTACAAAAATACATGCAAACATGGGTGCCAAACATGGAAGAAAACACTACAAGAAAAGATATGTATTTTTTTATCTCTTGCGGCATTTCCTTCCATGTTTGGCTCTCATGCTTTTATTTGTGTGACCTCACAAGAATCCTTGACTTCTCATCTCCGATTTAACCAGATCCAGCTAAGCGCTAGAAAATTATCATACTGTTAAGACTGAAGGTTTGTTCGCATACAAACAAAAAGTTATTTAAATATACCAATCTGTGTTGTTTAAATACACCAATCAGTAACATTCTTAGCCTCACAAGTAGACCCTAACAAAAACTTATGTGAAGTTTTCAGGAAAATTACAAAACTAACCCAAAGTTCTTGTGAAGTTCATACCCCAAGATACAGACAAAAGTTCAAACTTGAAAATAGTTAATGTTATTAATTACATGACAATGGTTTTCCCCCATACGTATAAGGATATTATCATTCTCATAAACATTTTGTCAATTTTCCCTTCTGGTCTATGCTCTTTCTGCCTCAACTCCAATTGGTTTTAACCAGTATGACAGTGGGAATCATTTATTATCCCATCAGTAATGGAACTAAAGAGACGGAAGGTGAAAGAGCATAGGTGTCCTGTACAAACTGTAGTGTGGTGTGGATAAACTAATTTTTACATTATATTATTATTATTATTATTATTATTATCATTTTTTTTTTTTTTTTTTTTTTTTTTTTTTTTTTTTTTTTTTGCTTTATCACAGTCCTCCAATTCGACTGGGTGGTATTTATAGTGTGGGGTTCCAGGTTGCATCCTGCCTCCTTAAGAGTCCATCACTTTTCTTACTATGTGGCGCCGTTTTCTAGGATCACTCTTCTGCATGAGTCCTGGAGCTACTTCAGCGTCTAGTTTTCCTAGATTCCTTTTCAGGGATCTTGGGATCGTGCCTAGTGCTCCTATGATTATGGGTACGATTTCCACTAGCATATCCCATATCCTTCTTATTTCTATTTTCAGATCTTGATACTTATCCATTTTTTCTCTCTCTTTCTCCTCAACTCTGGTGTCCCATGGTATTGCGACATCAATGAGTGATACTTTCTTCTTGACTTTGTCAATCAACATCACGTCTGGTCTATTTGCACGTATCACCCTATTTGTTCTGATACCATAGTCCCAGAGGATCTTTGCCTGATCGTTTTCTATCACTCCTTCAGGTTGGTGCTCTTACCACTTATTACTGCAAGGTAGCTGATGTTTCTTGCACAGGCTCCAGTGGAGGGCTTTTGCCATTGAATCATGCCTCTTTTTGTACTGGTTCTGTGCAAGTGCCGGGCATTCGCTTGCTATGTGGTTTATGGTTTCATTTTTGTATTGCACTTCCTACATAATGGAGAGATGTTATTTCCGTCTATCGTTCTTTGAACATATCTGGTTCTTAGGGCCTGATCTTGTGCCGCTGTTATCATTCCTTCAGTTTCCTTCTTTAGCTCTCCCCTCTGTAGCCACTGCCATGTGTCATCGCTGGCTAGTTCTTTAGTCTGTCTCATGTATTGTCCGTGCATTGGTTTGTTGTGCCAGTCCTCTGTTCTGTCTGTCATTCTCCTGTCTCTGCATATTTCTGGGTCTTCGTCTACTTTTATTAGTCCTTCTTCCCATGCACTCTTTAGCCACTCGTCTTCACTGGTTTTCAGATATTGCCCCAGTGCTCTGTTCTCGATGTTGACACAGTCCTCTATACTTAGTAGTCCTCTCCCTCCTTCCTTTTGTGTTATGTATAGTCTGTCCGTATTTGCTCTTGGGTGTAGTGCTTTGTGTATTGTCATATGTTTCCTGGTTTTCTGATCTATGCTGGGGAGTTCTGCCTTCGTCCATTCCACTATTCCTGCGCTGTATCTGATTACTGGCACTGCCCATGTGTTTATGGCTTTTATCATATTTCCGGCATTGAGTTTTGACTTGAGTATCGCCTTGAGTCTCTGCACATATTCTTTCCTGATCGTATCCTTCATCTCTTGGTGTTTTATATCCCCTCCTTCCATTATTCCCAGGTATTTGTATCCAGTCTCATCTGTGTTTGATGTTGCTCACATCTGGTAGCTATATCCCTTCAGTTCTTGTTACTTTGCCTTTATGTATGTTGACTAAGGCGCATTTTTCTATTCCAAACTCCATCCTGATGTCCCCAGATACAATCCTTACAGTCTGGATTAGGGTATCTATTTCCTTGATGCTCTTACCATACAGCTTGATGTCGTCCATGAACATCAGATGGTTGATTCTGTTGCCTCTTTTCTTGAATTGGTACCCGGCATCCATCTTCTGTAGTACTTTTGTCATGGGAATCATGGCTACTACGAAGAGTAGTGGGGACAGTGAGTCGCCCTGGAAGATCCCTCTCCTGATATTAACCTCTGCTAGTCTTATTCCAAGACTTGTAAAGTATTGTATTCCAGTTGCGCATTGTATTTTTGAGGAAGCTGATGGTGTTTTCCTCTGCCCCATATATTTTCAGGCTTTCTATTAGCCATGTGTGTGGTATCATGTCGAAGGCTTTCTTATAGTCTATCCATGCCATGCTTAGGTTGGTTTTCCTTCTACTGTTCTTCATTACCATTTTGTCTATCAGGAGCTGGTCTTTTGTGCCCCTACACTTCCTTCTGCAGCCTTTCTGTTGGTGGGGGATGGTGTTTGTTCCCTCTAGGTAGTTGTATAGCCTTTCACTGATGATACCTGTTAGAAACTTCCACATTATTGGTAGGCAGGTGATAGGCCTGTAGTTACTGGCTATATTTCCCTTACTCTTGTCCTTTTGTACTAAGGATGTTCTTCCTGTGGTCATCCATTTGGGTGCATTGTGATTTGAGATACAATGCTGGAGTTGTTCTGCTATTCTTGGGGGTAGGGCCTTGAAGTTTTTGAGCCAGTATCCATGGACTTCATCGGGACCTGGGGCTTTCCAGTTTGGCATTTTCTTTACTTGGTGTCTGACTGTGTCTGTTGTGATCTCTGTGAATCTTTATTTTATTCTCCCTGTTTCTTCTTCCTTGACTTCCTGGAGCCATGTTGCATGTTTGTTGTGTGATACCGCATTGCTCCAGATGTTTTCCTAGAGTCTCTTACTATTATTACAGTATATACTGTTTATTCATATACATAGTAAAATATTGGAATCTCACAGTGACTACCCAGAGTCTGTAATTTGTGAAACAAAAACTTAATTGACTGTATAAAAGAATTTTTAGCAGTGTCTAGTTTCAAATGGATAATACAGCAATCAAGTTGCTCTGAAAAATGACAAATTCTACAATAATTTGTATTTCTCCTAACATACACTAAACATTTTTGTAAAAGTATGTTTTAATTACCTAAAGTGCTGATCACTGCTCACTTTTTTTTGTGATCCACATTTGGTTCCCCTATCTCAGCTATATAAACCGCAAGCTTCCAATTTATATAGAAATGTTATTGTCAAGATACAATAAAGTTTGTTCATACTTACCTGGCAGATATATATATATAGCTGTATTCTCCGACGTCCGACAGAATTTCAAAACTCCCGGCACACGCAGTGGGCGGCCAGGTGGTTAGTACCCATTCCCGCCGCTGGGAGGCGGATACAGGGAATCTTCCATTTTCTATCAGATCATTCCCATTTTCTATTCAGATTTTTCATACCACTGTCCCCTGAGGGGAGGTGGGTGGGTACTTTAATTATATATATCTGCCAGGTAAGTATGAACAAACTTTCTTGTATCATGACAATAACATTTTGTTCATGAAACTTACCTGTCAGATATATATATAGTTGAATCCCACCATTGGAGGTGGGAAGGGACAGAATAGAAGGATTTAGGAAACACCTCAAGTGCAGATGATCGACATCTTGATTCCTTACCTGTTAGCATAGCTGACTTCTTGATTACTGTCACCGAAGTCTGCTTTTGCTTTACTAGAGTTGCCAACAAGGTAGTGACCTGTGTAGTTGGTGCGCTCTAGATGATCTGTCAACGGGAGCGTGACCACAATGTGACTAGACCATATTGACCATACTGTGAGGGCAACGAAGCTAAAAACCACCACCTGACCTAACCTATCGAAGTTATTTGTCCCATAACTTCTAGCTAAAGAAAAGGAAAGCGCCTCAAGCGACTAACCCTTCAACCATAAACCAACACCAAAATTAAAAAGCACACCTACCCCTTTTCTATAGGATAGGATTTGTGCTGCTCCCTGCCCCCAACAACATTTCTGCGGATATGTATGGTCCTAGCGACTCGCAGTTCTCATATGCCGTCTTCACATCCCGCAGGTAATGTGAAGCAAACCACAGATTGCTTTCGCCAAAAGTAGCGCTATTGATATCATTAAGTGCCATGTTCTTTTGAAATGCCATTGAAGTTGCAACAGCTCTCACTTCATGGGCTTTTATTTTCAAAAGCTTCAGATCACCATCCGGCAGGACGCATGGGCCTCCCTGATGGTGCTTTCGTAAAAAGAATGCCAGTGCCATTCTTCGACATAGGAAAGTCGGGTCCTCTTAACAGAACACCCCCATTTAAGATTTTCAGAAGGACCCCAACAATCTTTTGGTCTTTTGCAATAAAATTTTGAGAGCCCTGACAGGGCACAGGACTCTCTCTGGCTCTTGTCCGATGAACTCTGCTAACCCCTTGATTTCAAAGGTTTTTGGCCAGGGGTTAGATGGGTTCTCATTCTTAGCTAAGAAATTAGGATTCAAGGAGCACGCTGCACTGTGTCCTCTGAAACCCACATATTTACTAATTGCTTGAATTTCACTAACCCTTTTTGCCGTGTAGCAGAGCAGTTAGGAAAATCGCCTTTTTTTTTTTTCTAGTAGTGTCTCTCAATTGAGGCAGCATGCAGAGGTTCAAAGGGAGCCGACATCAAGACCTTAGAACTACATCAAGGTTCCATGATGGGACCTTCGGTTTGTAGTACTTTGGTTGTCTCAAACGATCTCAAAAGATCGTGAAGGTCTTTATCATTTGTCAGGTCTAATCCTCTGTGACGGAAGACAGCTGACAGCATACTCTTGTATCCTTTTATTGTGGGCACTGCCAGTCTGTCCACATTTCTCAAATGCAGGAGGAAACTCAGCGATTTGGTTCACAGAGGTCGTGGAGGAGGAAATACCTTTCTTCCTATACCATCTCCTGAAGACAGCCCACTTCGACTGATAAACTGCTCGGCAGGAAGCTCTTCTCGCATTGGCAATAGCCTCTGCCACTGATCTTGAAAAACCTCTTGCTCTGGCCAACTTCTTGATAGTCCTGAACGCAGTCAGACTCAGAGCGGAGAGGTTTCCGTGGTACCGTCTCGAAGTGGGGGCTGTTTGAGAAGATCTACTCTCTCTTGCAGGGTTCTCGGGAAGTCTACCAGAAGAGACATGACCTCCGTGAACCAATCGCTTGAGGGCCAAAAGGGGGCGATCAGAGTCATTCTCGCTCCTGGCGACGCCGCAAACTTCCTTGTTACCTCTCCTAAGAGTTTTGAACTAGGGAAAGGCGTAAACGTCCATCCCCGTCCAGTCCCATACGGATGGCATCTACCGCTATTGCTTCCGGGTCGAGAACTGGAGAGCAATAATCGGAAGCCTCTTCGTTTTCGAGGTTGCGAAGAGGTCGACTAGCGGCCGTCCCCACAACTTCATAGCTCTTGACAAACCTCTAGATGTAGGTCCATTCTGTGGGAAGCATCTGATGTTGACGGCTTAAAAGATCCGCTCGAACATTTTGTATTCCTGAATGAACCTTGTTAGGATCACTATACTTCGAGCTTTCGCCCATAGAAGGATGTCTCTCCGCTATCATGAACAGTGATCGAGAGTGTGTCCCCCCCCTGCTTTTTGATGTAAGCGAGAGCCGTAGTGTTGTCCGAGTTGATCTGGACAACTCGGCCCACCAATCGTTCTTCGAAGAATTGAAGAGCCAACCGAATGGCCTCCAACTCTTTTAAGTTTTATGTGCCAGGACTTCTGTTCCCCTCTCCAGAGACCTGACACTTCCTCCTTTGCCTAGTGTTGCTTCCCCAGCCCACCATGGAGGCGTCTGGAACAACACTAGGTCGGGGGCTGGCAACAAAGGTTGAGGGACAGTCCTTCCGAAGTTTGATCATCTTGCCACCACTTCAGTTGATCCTTGACCGCTTTTGAGATTACCAAAGTCGAGTCTAGATTCTGTTTGTCTTTCCAGTTTTCTGCCATAAAAAACTGGAGCGGCCTGAGGTGCAACCTCCCCAGGGAAACAAACTTCTCCAGCGAAGAAATGGTTCCCAGCAGACTCATCCATTCCTTCGCCGAGCATGTTTCTTTCCCTAAGAAGGCTGACACTTTCTCTAAGCATTTCTGCTGACGTTCCTTTGATGGAAAAGCTTGAAAGCCGCTGAATTCCATCTGAATCCCCAGATACACGATGGACTGCGTGGGATCAGATGGGACTTCTCGTAATTGACTATAAGGCCCAGGGCCTTCGTCAGACTGCAATGTCGTCTGAAGGTCATCCAGGCACCTTGACTCCGAAGACGACTTGATTAGGCCAGTCGTCCAGGTAAAGCGAGACTCCTTATCTTCGATAGGTGCAAGCCATTTCGCTACTTCCACATGAGGAAAGTAAAAACCATCGGCGCCGTACTCAGACCGAAGTAAAGAGCCCTGAACTGGAAGGACCTGCCTTTTAAGACAAACTCAGGAACTTCCTTGATTGATGGATGGATCGGGACGTGAAATAAGCGTCTTGTAGTCCAATGACACCATCCAATCCCCTGGTCTCAAGGCCCTAACACGACTGAGATGTTTCCATCCTGAATTTTTCTTTCTTTACAAAAAGGTTCAGTCTGCTGACGTCTAGGACAGGTCTCCATCCCCCAGACTGCTTCGGAACCAGGAATAACCTGTTGTAGAAGCCTGGGGAATCCAGCATCAGGACTTCTTCTACGGCCTTCTTTTCCAACATTTGATCTAGAAGGTCGAGTAAGATCTGTTGCTTCTCTGACTGGTATGCGGGCGACAGTCTATCGGCTTCGTGCTCAAGGAGGCGCAGAGAGGAAAGGGATCTTGTATCCTCTCTCGATCACATCTAGGGTCCAGGTGTCCGCCCAATCTATCGTCCTCCAGTGCCTGAGCAAATAAGGTGAGTCTCGGCACCTAAAGGTGCCTGAAGGGCAGAAATGTCAATTTTTTCCCTTCTTGATAGAAGAGGTCTTACCTCTAAAGGGACCCCCTTCCTCTCGAAGAACCTCTAGAGGGGAAGGTGCTCCACGAAGGTTTCTTAAAATTTCTTCTTGGGGGGCTGGAGCTGTTGAAGTAGAAGCCTGAGGAGTAGGTCGTCTGGAAGATTGAGTCAAGAGGTCCCTTGTTGCTTTCTCTTGCAAGTTTACCGACAGATCCTTAATCATGGACTGCGGAAATAGATGCGTAGAGAAGGGGGCGAATAATAATTCCGCTTTCTGAGCGGGAGAAACTGCTTTCGCCGCAAAACTACAATAGAGAGCTCTCTTCTTTAGCAGACCTGTAGCAAAATGAGATGCTAACTCATCAGAGCCATCCCTTACTGCTCTATCCATACAAGCTAATACACTCGAAAGCTCTTCTAACGAAATCGAGTCTTGACTCCTCGATTGTACATCCAAGGCCCCGAGGCACCAATCTAAAAAGTTAAACACTTCTAGCATCTTAAATAACCCCTTGAGGTGATGATCTGTCTCTGTCATTGTCCAGGAAACCTTAGCCGATGACAAATAAGACCTCCTTGGAGCGTCCAACAAATTGGCGAAATCTCCTTGAGAAGAAGACGGTGCTTTCAATCCTGCCTCTTCTCCTGTTTCGTACCAGATCCCCGCTCTCCCTTTCAGTCTAGATGGAGGAAGTGCAAACGAAGTCTTCCCTTTAACCTTCATTGAATCCATCCAATCCTGGACTCTCTTAAACGCTCTCTTCGCAGAGAGCGAAGTGGCCATCTTAACGAAGCCAGGAGCCTTCCTGGCCTTCGATGAGGCAAATTGTGAAGGGGGAGAGCAAGGAACGGGCGCTTGAAAATTGTCTGGAAACAAGTTCTTAAGTAAATCCGTCAAAGTCTTATAGTCTGAAGGTCCGCCCTGACGCATTTGGTTTCGTCATCATCCGTAGGGCAGAGATCACTAGAAGAATCCTTCTCTCGGTCATCAGCGTCCTTCAAAGATCGCGATGACTTCGACACTTTAACATGTGAAATATCCTGACGCTTCGGACTCAACTGTTGAGCGTCCTGCTGAGCGTCCTGATGTGTAGGACGCCGTGCGTCCTGAAGAGCGTCAGCTCGAGCGTCCTGGAGAGCGTCCCGATGTATAAGACGTCGCGCGTCTTGCAAAAGCGTCTTCTCGAGCGTCCTGGCAAGCGCTTCGCTGCTTAAGACGCCGAGCGTCAAAAGAAACGTCTTCCCGAACGTCCTGAAGCTGATTATCATCATGCAAAGCTTGAACTTCCGTCATGGATCCTTGAGCGTTCTCGGCCTTTGACAAAGAAACGCCGGCCGCCTGTGCGGCAACTCACGTCTCTTGTCAAATTCGTCTCTCCTAGACGCCCTTTCATGAAGAACGTAATCACGTTCTCTAATGCGTCGGCTACTAGGAGGAGACTCAAAGGCCGAAAAACGCGGAGAAGGAGCCGTGGCTGCCTAGTCCTCTTAACAGGCAGCCACCGATCCTTCCTCCGATGACTAGGTTTCTGCCATCTTTTTCTCAAAATAGGAAGCTAACTGTTTCTGCATTTCCCAAAGCATTTTCCTTGATGGGGAAAGTTCTCGATCAGGAGAAGGACTCATCCTGTGCGAGGAAGATGGGTGAGGGGATGCCCTTTCCTTCAACTCAGGAACATACTTAGAGCGACTTGGACTCTCGAACGAGTCCTCCCCTGATGAAGTCTTGTTCCTTTTCTGTGGCGGAAAAGCTTCAAAATCTTCAGGGGATGAATCTACGCACTGATCAGAAGGACGTGAAGCATCCTCTTCTCTGAAACCTCTCTTAAGAGGGCGACAAGGGCGACGGCCGCCTGTGCGGTACCTTTTGCGCCCCTGCCGCTCTCCCCATGAGAGGTCTTCCGAGAGTCCCAACCTCGGAACCGTCGAGGAGAGGAAGCACTCTTTAAGTATCCGTTGCCCGTGCACGAACACCGGCAGCCTGAGATTCGTCTCAGTTTTTTTCTGCCGAAGGGACGTCAGACCCGGTCATTAGATCCCGTAACCCTCCTTCGGCTTTCGGCTTGCCCTCTCCTAAGGCCTGGGAGTCCGCAGGGGCCTAGCCTAGAGGCATAATGGGACTGAACTGACGCCCCCTCCACAACACTAGTATGCACTAACACTTTTATTGCAATTATTCACATTTGATTGTAGAGCATCACTTTCGATTCCAAGGCGCGAATCGACTCCATAATCGTAGATAATACGTTTCCTTCTGCAGACACTTCCTGATTGTTCGGAGGCAATACAACAGGATTAGGTTGAATTACATCTAAAGGAGGATTTATTGGAGATACAATTCTACCCTGACTTCTATTCACAGAAGCACTTCTAGAGGAAGACCTCTAGCTTTCTCACGTAAGAATCATATGCCTTCCATTCAATTTCAGTCAATTGCTCACACTCGATGCATCTATCATTCAACATACATACATGACTTCGACATTTCGAGCACACCGAATGAGGGTCTACCGTCGCTTTCGGCAACCTCACTTACATTCCTGTACCTTACACACCCTGAAGCTAGCAGAGCTAGATCCAGACATCGTAATTAAAAAGAAAAGTCAAAGCAAAATGCCAAATCAAATCCACTATCAAGTATGCCAAGCCAACAGCCAAATCAAAAACAAAAGTCAATCAAGTAATACTCAAGTTAGCACAAGAAGTTTCAAAATCCTAGGCGGAGGTCTGTAAACAGTTGTTTACCAACCGGCGACAGAGAAAAATCTGAATAGAAAATGGGAATGATTCCTGATATCCGCCTCCCAGCGGCGGGAATGGGTACTAACCACCTGGCCGCCCACTGCGTGTCCCGGGAGTTTTGAAATTCTGTCGGACGTCGGAGAATACAGCTATATATATATCTGACAGGTAAGTTTCATGAACAAATTTCAAATTAAAACAAATGCAAACGGCAAAATACTATAGAAGATTTGCAATTTATAACCTATCCATTTTAAGCGATGATATCTAGTTCTTAAGATGCTTATAAAACAACTGCTTTCCATTAAAAATCACCCCTTTTTAACAAGAAACCACATGACTTACCTTCATCTTAATTCCTAAAGTCCTTATAGCTGGGTGAATGAAATCACAGTTTACTGGATGAGATGGCGGTTGAGACAAAAATGGAGTGAGATGACCCAAGAGGGGAACTCTTCTTTCACTATGTTCTTTATCAGCGCTCTTCTTGTCCCTTCCTCTCTTCACCTCAACATCTGACTTTTTCTTTGGTGGCTGTGACAGTGTTTTATCTTTGCCACCTTGCTGAGGTTGTTTCTGTGTCTTCTCTGTTTCTTGTGCTTTTGCTTCCATCTTTGCTTTCCTCTGAGCCTCCTGTTTCTCCCGTCGTTCACGCTTCAGGTCTGCCTTTGATTTTCCAGAGGAATCTGCATCTTTACTCTTAGCCTCCTGAACTGGTTTTGCAGGTTTGCCCTGTTGCCCTTCACCTGAAGACGATGGTTTCTGAAGAGCTTGCACATTTTTGGGAGTTTCATGATTCACCTCCACTTTACTTCCATTATTTACTTCTGCCTCTACTTTTTCGTTCTCTTTATTTACTCCCTTTTTCTTCGCTTTCTTGGCTTCCTTGCGTGCTTTCCTCTCCAGTTCTACTTCTTCACGCGGTTTCTCCTCTTTTGAATGAGAGATGACATCACTGGCAGTAATATCATTGC
>NC_061090.1:21519425-21525221 GCF_015104395.2 Macrobrachium nipponense | reverse complement strand
CATAGAAAGATACTGCAAATATGTACATTTCCAGCAAATAATGGATAGATAATAGTCCATTGAGAAATCTGCAAATGCATGAGTCCATGAATAACGAGAACGTAAATACGGGAATTCCACTGTATATATAAAATCAGTAATGTTGGGAGAAGAGCTTAAGTATTTCTAGGTCAAGATTCCTCCTTGAAAGGAAGGACTAAAACACAACAAAAAGACATCAATTACAAAAGGGGAAGAACTAGGTTAAGTTAGGGGTATTATGGCCAGGGCATCCCTATATTTCACTGATTTACAGTTCTTAAACACATGAAAGCTGGGGGGTGTTTAGTCCTTGGCAAGTAGGAACTGGTACTTTAGGTCAAGTTATAACCCTGGATTTCATGGTTTTTCCTATTAATCCTCTCAATAAAATCCATTTCCCACTAGAGTACTAAACAAGTTGTTATATGTATGACTTGGGTTATAGTGGGTTCAAGGGGTCAACGTTAATTATATGCAAAAACAGATATTTCCCAATAGACTACCCCGTGGTAGGGGTGTAAGAATACTACCACTGTAGATCCTGTGTCATTAAAGGTGACTCAAAGGACAGCTGCTGCCTTGTAGTCTTACTTTTTTAGTAAAAGGCTAGGCCCATCGCCAATAACTGTGGAAAATGCTGCTTTTCAGTCTTACTTTTTTTAGTAAAAGGCTAGGCCCATCGCCAATAACTGTGGAAACTGCTGCTTTTCAGTCTTACTTTTTTAGTAAAAGGCTAAGCCCACCACCAATAACTGTGGAAACTGCTGCCTTGCAGTGTGACCTACTGTCAAAGGCTGCCCACATGGCCATAAACTGTGGAAACTGTTTGCTGCCAGATGGACATTTTAGTCAAAGGCAAGGCCCACCACCAATAACTGTGGTTGATGACAGCAAGGGCATGCGGTTGTAAAAACCCCTTTGCCAAATAATAAACCATGCCTGATGTTGTAAGGAAAGGCACATCAGGCAACCAACCCCTTAGTGTAGGGATAACAGTGGGAAAGAAGAAGAGTTCTTTCCTAATACAATTGACTGGAAAATATTATCAAGAGAAATCACTTAAACATCATCGGTCAAACATACTCTAAACAAAACCGGAGTTTTGGAAACAGAATCAAAATCAGACATTCTACAGGAAAATCCAGCGCAAAGTCAATAACGGTCCACAATCAGCGTATGCCAAGCCAGAACATAGAGCGAATACGTCACCAAAATGTCCAAATCAATCTCCAGGCAAGCGAGAAATGAAGAATATATCGGAATGAACCGACAACAGTTTGTTATCGCTTCAGCGACAGAAAAAAATCTGGCTGGAGAGATAGATTGGTTCATACGCCCGCCACCCAGCGGCGGGTAAGGTAGACCACCTGACCTACCTGTCGCGTGTGCCGCGAGATTTTGAAATTCTGTCGGAACGTCGGAGACTATAGCTAAGTATATATCTGGCAGGAAGTTCATGTACAAAAATTTATACTTAAAGATAATACATGATGTTTTCACACTGCAGCCAAGTATTTGGAATACAGCCATTTTTCACGTCTAGGTTATTCAGGTTAATGACTGCAGTAAGCAAGATACAATTAGAAAAATCAAAATTACATTTTATGAATCTCAATGAAACAAAGTCACTGAAGAAGTCATCTCATCCTAATGCACTGGGACTGGACAAGAGGGAATGCTGCATGACACATGAACCTTCCAACATTAGGGAAGGAATAGGTCTAATGCTGTGTGCAAGTTCATTTGGTGACATGGGGTAGCCCTTGTCAGTTAGGGTAAAATACCGAATGGCCAGCCTCTACCATAGCATGACCACCTTCCCAAAAATCAAATACAGGCAGTCCCCGGCTTACGACGGTCTCGGCTTACGACGTTCCGAGGTTACGATGCTTTTCAATTATATTCATCAGACATTATTTCCATTGTTACGACGCATGTTCCAGGGTTACGACGCCTACAACGCTCATCTGGCAGATGAAATATGACACCAAAAATGCAAAATAATCAATATTTAAAAGTTTTTTTGAGGAAAAATGCCATAAGAATGCAGTTTACATAGTTTTCAATGCACCCAAAGCATTAAAAGTAAGGTTTTCTTAGGATTTTTGACGATGTTCCGGCTTACGACGTAACCCGGGGACTCCCTGTATTAGGCCTTAATTTGTGACTTGGGAGAAAAAAATACTTTGAGAGGAAAATAGAGGTCTCGAGGTGTTGCTTCCACAGATGCTGGCTCTTGACAAATGTCTATCCTGGGTTACAGGACGTGTTAAAGTACTTTTTCGGGAAGGTGGTCACAATACGGTAGAGGCCGGCCAATCGTTATTTTACCCTAGGACCTGGCATACCTAGTTAAAAATTCTTTTAGGTACTCTACTAGGTATGACTGAGGTACCTAAGTAGCAATGCGAAACTAGGTAATGTACTACTAGTAGTAGCCTACATCAGGTAAGGACCCACTTCTTAGAGTAGGTTGCGTTAGGTTCGATATTTTAGGATTGATTCCTACGGCCTAATTTATTATTACCAAAGCTCAATTAGGAAGTAAACAGCTTTATAAGGATTAAAGTTTTGGAATGCGTCAATGTTGACCGCCTTAGCAACGGGTAGGGTACCCTTCATGTTATCTTACAAAATAAAGGTGGTAGGTACCTATATCGCACATTCTGTTTCCGGTAAAAATATCTTGTAATACCTAAAGAATAAAAACTAAAATAAGCCATGTTGCATTAATATTATACGTAAGATACGTCGCAGGATACTACCTAGCTAGCTAGTCTGGTGCACCAGCCATTCCTCGGACTACAACCCAACCGACATGCCTTACTCACAATACCTTAGCTCAAAATATGTTTATATATTTTATTGGTACGTATATGGTAGAGGTTATCGTTTTCACAAATTATAAAGCTTTAAAATAGGTATAAATAACAAAGGTTACATCAGCTCACCTCAGACCATATGTTTACAGTTGATAGTCATTTGTTTTGGTTTCGGTCTGTCAGGGCCCAGAGCGGAGGGTTGGAAGCGCGAATATAGGCTAACCCGGTATCACGTAATAATTTCAGTATAAATATTTCCTGTTTCCATCGGTAATTTCGTATTTCCAAGCAACTTCGAGTTTTGTTTTTTCGATTACTATAGTTCAGCAGAATTTCCTCAGCAAATGGATTGAAACCTTAAATTTACCTCCCCGCTTTTTATTAGATCTCAATCTATTTACAATGGTTTCCCTCAATATAAAATCATATGCCCTTACATGCTTTACTAGAAGAAAAATACGGTAAAAGCTAGACCCCAATAAACACGGAGCAATGAATTTACAAATGAAATGTGTCAGTTTGTGCTTTATTTTCAGCGACACAACTGACACCTCTCAATTGCCGTTTATTTTTTAATGCGTTTTTCCATTTTTGGATGACGGGCACATAGAGATTGGAGAGGTCACCTGCAGCCAGGATTATTAATCCTGCCTGCAACAAGACCGATATTACAAGAAATTCACCCATCCAGAGCTGAGAGATCTCAGTGCTTCTTGACGAAAACTGATAGGACGTATGAGTCAGGAAATATCAGAGGAATACACGTTATGGAAGCAGATGACATGGAAGAAGCATGTAACTGGTTAAACCTAGTATTTGTGACCGCCGTACATAATTTATTGGACTGCTAAGCTTGGCAAAAACAACGTTAATGTAAGAGTAGTAGAGGGCTAGACTACTAACCATCCTTTTGGCACTGCATTTCGGAAAAGAAGTACACAGTACTAATGCATGTACGATACCTGTTTTAGTTGTGTTTAGAAGCTTGAACTTCTTCGTTCTTCATATTATTTAAGGAAAGATAACGGCCATAAATTCGATTGTCCACATTTGCCGAAAATAGGTGTAATACTGTACCATTCCGTTTAATTGATAACTCTTAATTTCAACAACTTAACACAGTTTTCATTCGTCATGTTGTATGAGATACGATATCGGCAATATCATTTATCGAAAGTACCACCTTTTGCAAAATAATAATAGGTAAAAAAAAACAGCATAGAATAATGTGCAATTTAAGTCTTAAGTATTCAGACGTTCTCTTTTTACTGGCTGGCATACTGTTTTAGTTGTGTTTAGAAGCTTGAACTGGCAATTTGACCAAGGTTGACCAAAGTTACTTCGCTTATGTTACTGTATTAATTTTTGTTTTCTAACTTCTCGGTACCAAAGCGAAATACTTCTCGTGACGTCGTGATATGTAATGTCAATGTGATCAAACAAAATCAAATTGAATACAAAGGAGATTTTTGCATAAGATTATCCTACTAATGTAACAACGTGGATTTCATTGTACTACAGTGCAAGAACACAAAGTTTGACTTACTTACTTCATCGAAGTTCATTTTAACATAGAAATTAATGCTAATACTTTCCGCTTGTGTCTTTTTTTTTCGTGTACTAATGGCAAGAAAATTTGTGTTAGAATGAACTGATTCAATCTAATTTTAGGTATTTTCTGTCATTCATTTTCCTATTTTATTCATTTATAATTTTTCTTTTAGCTATGGATATTCCAGAAATCAACGGCTTTATTACTGAATGTATTAAAGAAACATACGAATCAACATCATTCGTCCTCCGATGATTTGAAAAGAAGATGACGTCATTTATGTCACTGTTTCTCCGGGCTGTGATTGGCCGAACAGCCCCATGTCGGCTAGGGCGCATACACTTTGTTAATATGCTGTCGGTATCCTATAATGCTGTTAAGATAGCCCTGAACTATAGTTGTAATAGCATGTTCTGATGAGATACTGGAAACTATACTCTGTTTTTTTCCATCTGTCCATCCGCCTGTGGTGTTTTGGCATGGTAACACTGCGTCCCGGGCTTTAAATAGTTACGCTGTGAAAGTTTTAGGTAAATAAAAGGATATCTCGGTGTACATTTGCAACTGAAAAGTGTTTTAATAATTTACTGTATGCGAATTACACTGTTAATATTCGAAATAGGATATTATTTAAAGCCCGGGGCGCAGTGTTACCATGCGCAAACACCACAGGCGGATGGACAGATGGAAAAAAACAGAGTACTATAGTTTACAGTGGTGAAAGATTGAGGTCATAGACAAGGAATTTCGATAACAAAGACTCAAGCCAGTCCCTGTCAAAAGCCTTAGACAGATCAGGGTCTACAACACAAGAGTCCACGTAGATCCTTGAGGGATACATTAGAAATTTTCTGTAGTATAGATTGTCGGTTGATCTTGCCTTACTGATGACCAAGTAGAAGTCTGTGAGGTTTCAGACTTTTAATAAGTAACCAAAAGTAGGGTTTCAAACAATGTAGCTTTTATAGAATTTAGGACCCCCCAAAATATAGGACACTTATGGTCTGTATGGTATTGATTGTTGAGGTCAGCCTCGAGTGAATCATGTGAGTATGAGCCCGAGGGAAACAAGAAGATACAATTTTTTTTAGGGAGAGAAAGTAGAATTGAATAATAACCATCAAAAGTGAAATTATGGCGTGCCTGTGTGTTTGAGAGAGAGAGAGAGAGAGAGAGAGAGAGAGAGCGTACATTCCTTTCTTACAAAGCAGACAAAGCACTAAAACATCTGACAACCGCAAACACTTAATGTAGCGACAGACGAACTGGCAAGACCCACCCAAAATAGTGACGTCATACGCAATCCCAGGAACTCTGGAGAAACTTGCTATCGCTCGAGAACTATATATTTTTTCTAATGTATTGTTCATTATAAAGAACATGCAGTTTTCGATGCACATA
>NC_061090.1:21509425-21514425 GCF_015104395.2 Macrobrachium nipponense | reverse complement strand
CTGCTGTCTTTCTTTTCAAATATCTCTCTCTACTCAAAATATTGTAAGTAAATATTCCTTTTATTTTTCACTTCCAGCTGTATTTCACTGTATTTTACAAACCCGAGTAAAGAAATGTGAAATGGTCCCGTCACAAACGGTTTACCACAACGGTAAAACGGACCCAGAGGTTAAAAAAAAAAAAAAAAAAAAAAAAAAAATCGGGTATTATGTGATGAAATCCAAACATAAACACGAAAGAAAACTGTCTTCATCCAAACGCTTCTGTGCCCTGAAGACGAACGCAAAAAAAAAAAAAAAAAAAAAAAAAAAAAAAAAAAAAAAAAACTGGGACATTACAAAAAAAAAAAAAAAGTCATTGTGAGGGAGGGGTCAGGTTAATCAAACGACCATCTTTCACCGTTGGGTGGACGCGCATGCGCAGTCATGCACCTCGATGTACACAGACACTCCCAAATGTACAAAGAAGCAATGAAAATCGATTTCGTCATTCATGTCAGATGTCCCCCCACCCCCTTCCCCGCCTCGCTTTTATTTGTTAGGTTTTCCGAAGCTTGATTTCAACTCTCCAACGGTGAAGTTTGTTTTGCCTCTTATATAATAATAATAATAATTTAAAATATCCTCATAGTAGCACGAGTCTTCAAATGGAGAAATAAAATCCACAGTTATGTAAATTTACATATATTTAAATGTTAAAACTTTAAGAATAGCTTTCGGGAATGTGTTCGGTTCCCCTTAAAGTTTTAAATTCAAATATATGTACATTTACATAACTATGGATTTGCTTCTCCAATAATAGTAACAATATAATATTAATAATAATAATTGCTCCTGGGTGTTCTGTTATGAGTTAAGAACTGAATTTTGACTGACACGTAGTGGTTAGGGCGCTCTCTTGCCCAGCGAGAGGTCCCAGGTATTGGACTAAACGATATGAATTTTGACTGACACGTAGTTGGTCTAACGCGATCGAGCGTTGCCTTCTATAATGCTTTATATATATATATATATATATATATATATATATATATATATATCTATATATATATACATATACAGGCACACACACACAATGTATATATAATATATATATATATATATAATTATATATATATATATATATATATAATATTATATGGTAGACGGGTCGCAGCAGCCAGGGAGAAAAACGGAATGAATTTAGCAAATTCATCTAAAAAACTTGAGGAGGAACCGTAAATAAATTCTTATGTACTATAGTAGATTCACATCAGCCGTGCATTTGATGTTTAGGCCCGTCCCTTACGACGCTCCTGATTGTCTGTTGATAACCCAATCACAGGGCTGGAAACTCTCAGTCTCTCGAGAGAGTTCACATGGGTAGGATCTATGTTCCACCTCTCCTGAGGGATACGTCTTTCAAAAGTATCCCTCAGGAGAGGTGGAACATACATCCTGCTTATGCGAACTCTCGAGAGAGACTGAGCTTCCAGCCCCGTGATTGGCTTATCAGCAACATGCACGGTTGATGTGAATCTACTATAGGTCGCACGCTTTTAAAGATACACACATAATGTAAAGGCTTGTCACGAACAGAAGTGTAATCAATCCCCAGTCCCAAACTAGGTCAATAAACTGAAATTTTAAGGTATGATTGATTGATTGAATATTGAATTTAGGCCAAGCACTCGGACCTATGAGGTCATTCGGCGCCGAGAGGGAAATTGACAGTAGAAAGGATTGAAAGGTGTAACGGGAGGAAGGCCTGGAAGCAGTTGTACTATGAATCAATTGTTAGGAGAGGGTGGATAGCAAGGTGGAAGAAAGAGAATGTGAATGGAGGTACGGTAAAAGGAACAAACGGGATGGCACCTAAGGGTTGAGGGGGCGCTGCAAAGAACCTAAAAAAAATTAAAAATCAATAAAAAAGAAAAAAACAGGCATTAACCCCCTGCAGGGTGTAAAATCTCAAGTAAGACTAAAACGTGCAAAAAAAAGAAAAAAAAAAAGTGCCTGACAAGAGGTAATTGATTATGACAGAGAGCACATCTAAAAATATTGTTTCGGAAATCTGGAAACGACTCGGCCCTGTTTTGAAAACAAGTTACAAAACACGGCGGCTGCAATAAGTTCGCCGATATTTTTATTTCAGGGTGTCATTTCCTATGTAACAAACGAGCTGTCATTTAAGCACACAGGTCGGTTTTCTCTGCTGGCTTGCTTGCTTGCTTGCTTGCTTGGCTTGCCTGCTAGCGTGATGAATGAGACATCTGTTTACCTGGATCCAGGCTTAGTGATCGAGGTTGATTTTTTGACTTGCTCCCTTCTTCACTTATATTAGGTGAGCTGAGGTTCAGTGGCTTACTTTTCATATTTTAGTTTTACCGCTTACTCGGGGAGTAAGCCTACACACTGCTTTGTTGTTGTTGGGGTGGGGGGGGATGGGGGGGTTGGAGTTGGAGAGCCTACAAAGTTTTGAAAAAATGTCGCTTTGAGTTAAAAATTAAAAGTCTGAAAAAGGCGTTTCACGTTGAGTTAAAAAAAGTCTGAAAAAGGTGTTTTGCTTTGAGTTAAAAAAAAAGTCTGAAAATGGTGTTTCGTCTTGAGTTAAAAAAAAAAAAAACAAAAAAAAAAAAGTCTGAAAAAGGTGATTAGCGTTGAGTTAAAGATACAGGAATTTTATGATAGAATATTTATGATTTATTTATTAGAATGAAAATACAAAAAATAAATAATGTACCTGTTAAACAGCACAAAAAAATTATTTCTTATAAAATATAGTCGATATATTTTGATTTTTGTTGGTGAAACAACGCTCTATTTGGCAGTAGATTTTAGTACGCGCCCCGAGTAAGCTGGACGGCGGATCACGCCTTGTTTTATCTTTTTAGACAGAAGGACAAGACTTGCCTTATAGTTCCAGCCTGCTGGTTTAGTCTGAATCATGAAAAGCTAAGTGTTTTATGCTTATCTATATCAGATTTCAAGAGCTGAAAAAATACATTTTGCTCAAAATTTAAAGCACTGCAATAATGTCCTTTAAAAATTGAACGGGTGAGACCAGTTTATTGGTATTTTAAAAACTGTATATCACAGAGGATAATAAACAGAAGGATAAACTTTCATGATTAAAATGGAATTTACTTAAAAAAAAACTCATGTTTTTAGAAACAGAGATCGCATAAGATTATAAGACATCTTAATAATCACAATTAACATTTTCGACGATTTGAGGGTTTTTATGGATAAAAGTTTTGATCTCACTTTCAAGAAAAGCGCCTCAGTGGCGTGGTTGGTGTGGTCTTTGCCTGCCACTTCGGTGGCCGCGAGTTCGATTCTCGGGCATTCCATTGAGAGGTCAGAGATGTGTATTTCTGGTGACAGAAGTTCACTCTCGACGTGGTTCGGAAGTCGCGTAAAGCCGTTGGTCCCGTTGCTGAATAACCACTGGTTCCGTGCAACGTAAAAACACCATCCAAACAAACAAACTTTCAAGAAAGTTAGACAACGATTTAAGGCAGAGATTCGGAATTGTCAAGAGAATGTGAAACTGAGACCGGCAAAGATGGACATATGAATTAAGCCTCTACATAAAATGCAAAGGCAACCGCTGGTGTGGCGTATAAGTTAAGTATATCTTAGTTTTACCAGACCACTGAGCTGGTTAACAGTTCTCTAGGGCTGGCCCGAAGGATTAGATATTTTTACGTGGCTAGAAACCAATTGGTTACCTAGCAACGGGACCTACAGCTTATTGTGGGATCCGAACCACATTATATCGGAAAATGAATTTCTATCACCAGAAATACATTCCTCTGGTTCCGCGTTGGCTGAGCCGAGAATCGAACTTCGGACCACCGGATTGGTAGCCGAGTGCGAAATCCACTCGTCCAACGAGGAACAAGGTGTGGCGTATAAACCTGTAAGTTGATGCCTTTGTAATGAAAAAAAATTAAGCAAAGGCAACCTCTGGCGTGGCGTAAAAACACGTAGGTTAATGCTCAATTTAAAAAAATAAATTCAGGCCCCTAAAAAATGCGAAGAAAGGCAACCTCTGGCGTGGCGTAAAAAACCGTAACTTAATGACTTTGTAATAAATAAAATTAAGCCCCCGAAAAGCAAAAGCAATCTCTGGGGTGGGTTAAAAAGCCGAATAAATTGTTTGCGGTTGCAATAACCAAGAGGTTAACAGTAGAGGTCAAGGTATATGTTTCTCTACATTTCCTGAAGACAAGTGTTCGACTTTGATTTCTCCGCTGTTGTGTATGTAGGCATAAAGGTCGTGAAAGTTTGTGCATAGCTGATTGAGAATACAATACAATACAGAATTTAGGCCCAAGGACCAAGCGCTGGGAGACCTACAAGGTCATTCAGCGTTGAAACGGAAAATAACAGTAAAAAGGTTTGAAAAGTGTAACAGGAGGAAAACCTCGCATTGCACTATGAATCAATGTTAGGAGAGAGTGGAAAGTATGATGGGAGAAAGAGAATATGAACGGAGGCGCAATAAGAGAAATGAAAGGGGTTGCAGCTAGGATCCGCAAGGACGCTGCAATGAATCTTAAGAAACGCCCACATTGCACCGCGTGAGGTGCACTGACGGCACTACGGGGCTACACAGCGGATTCATCTACCGCACACTGTTCGAATGTGAATGTAGCAGCGATTGTTGCCTTGGCTTTTCGTGAGAACCACCCCTCCCCCGACACACCCCCTTAATGGGGTACGTATGTTTATATATTGCAAAGCATTAAGAACCTCTCGGAACTGAATTTACACTGCTTACAAGAAGAGAGAGCGCTCCAACATTGCAATTGTAACTCTATACTCTGTTTTTTTCCATCTGTTCATCCGCCTGTGGTGTTTTTGTATGGTAACACTGCGTCCCGGGCTTTAGTTACATTCAGCTTACATTCAACGATTATAATAATATCGTATTTCGAATATTAACGGTGTAATTCGCATACAGTAAATTATTAAAACACTTTTCAGTTGCAAATGTACACCCAGATATCCTT
>NC_061090.1:21474425-21501925 GCF_015104395.2 Macrobrachium nipponense | reverse complement strand
ACTGTAAAAGGTTATGAAATGAAATAGACCTGTATGAAGAAAACTATCCGAGTAAGCGCTTCGAGGACTTGGGATGGGAACGAGGGTCTAGCGATGACTCAGATATTAGGACACTGGACATTCCTACTGACGTAAAGTGCATCTCAGGTTAACACATTCTTATAACGTAAAATATTCCGTGAAATATATATATACTCTTTCCGCATGGGGCTGCAATATTTCGTAATTGTAGACGATTTTACTGGTCAACTTTTTTTGCTCTCTTATTTTTCACCCTAAGGGTGAACCAGTTTTTCAGGGAGTCTGGCTAGGCTAGTACCAAGATGCTTGACTTTTTTGCTCGTGGAAAATTTTAACTTGAAAGTTTTTCTAATTCGTGGAGAAGTACCAAATGAATTTTAAAGAAGAAACTCTGTAATTCAGCCGGCACTTATGACTGAAAAATTGCTGTATATTTTATTTCTGTAGTACCATATACATCAATTTATCTTCAACCGCACACATTTGAATCAAACGCATTATACAATTCCTAACTTTTGATCTCAGATTCAACCCGTTTTCTTATCCTAAATTCAAAACTAGTAATAATTCTTTCTCAACCGGGCGACCGGTCATATTCCTACCCAACTTAAATTCGAAAATTCTTTTCCAACACGGCAACCGGTCATATTCTTGCTCAAATCTAAGAACAAGATCAATAATCAGCCGATTTTCCAAGTAACAGATTCTTTTTTCTTCTTCTTTTTTTTCCTCTCTCAGAACTCGATATTGGAACCAGGCAAACTCAGCAAAGTTTTATTTATTATTTTACCAGCGTCAGTAGCAAGTTAGTTTAAAAAAAAAAGAAAGATGAACAACGATTCTTCTTCGTTTGTACTTGGAAAGGCGATCACAAATAAATGACGGGCAATTTCCACACATGAGCATAAGCCTTCCTGTCTTCACGTAACCAACAAGGGAATATCAGTGCTTAGAACTTTGCAACAGACCATAGCATTTCAGCTAGACCCGAAAATTGAAAAACGTAAAATACTGTTCTTGCCCCACTAGGGTATTCCGCTTATAGCAATCGTTACTTGGCACAATACATAGAATTTAGGGCTAAGCGCTAGGCCCTATGAGGTCATTCAGCGCTGAAACGGGAATTTGCGTTAAGAAGGTTTGAAAGGTGTAACAGGAGGAAAAACTCGCAGTTGCACTATGAATAGAATGTTAGGAGAGGGTGGAAAGTAAGATGGAAGAGAATTTGAAAGGAAGTACAGCAAAAGGAATGAAAGAGGCTACAGCTAGGAGCCGAAGGGATGCTGCAAAGAACCTTAAGTAATGCCTACAGTGCACAGCATGTGTGGCACTGACGGTACAGGCCCTCTACGGAGAGGTACAATAATAGTATATGGTACTATGGGCTGTTTGTAGTCTAATACTGTGCAGTTGCATTTTGGCTTTATGCCCTTTCATTTTCATCCTATCCCTTCGGTCTCTGTTTTTAATGTCCATCCTCTTTCATAATAATAATAATAATAATAATAATAATAATAGCTGCTGCCCTGATGAATAGTGGAAGGTATGGAGAAGTAACTAGGCCAAGGAGGCGTCTGAAACACTTAAGAAATCGAAAGCTTTGTCAGAGGAAGAGACAGAAGCACCGAAGAATGCGGTCATGGCGATTAAAACCCTGGGATACAAAGCTATAGGTGAATGCTCGTTGATAAAAAGATATCAGTCGCAAGAAAAGATGGTAAACGGACTAAAAGACTGAAGAGGGAATTGGCGGGAAAGGAAAAAGAAAGGCAAGAAATGATGGATGTGGAAATTTGCTAGTAGCCAGGAAAGAGTATAGGAAAGGAGGTCCGGTGTATTCGATGGGAGAGGGAAACGAAAGTACTTGGAAATGTGGAACTATGAGAGGAATTATATACAGTTGCTGTCTTGTTAAGTCTATAACTTCAGGTAGCGGTTCTTGTCATCAAGTAGTGAGTATTCTTGGCGTACAGTTCAATTCGTTTAGGCTCAAGTCCTTATGATATAGCATTCGTACAAGTGGTTGCATAGGGAATGTGTCTATGCAACGTCAGCCCAAAACACCATCGTGTGATTAAATCTGGTAGAACAGTCAACAAAAGCCATGTAACGCTAATTGTTAAAATGAAAAAAACAAAAAAACAATAAAAAAAAAACCAGGGTAATCATCGCAGCAAAAGTACTAACTTGTAATCAGTAATAGGAAGAGCCAATAATAATAATAATAATAATAATAATAATAATAATAATAATAATAATAATAATAATAATAATAATAATAATTATTATTATTATTATTATTATAATTATTATTATTATTATTATTATTATTATTATTATTATTATTATTATTATTATTATTATTATTATTATTATTATGCATACAGGAGAAACAGAAGTGCCATATATCCCTACACAGAATGTCATACTAAAATATAATCGAATGTCGTGACATACGCCGAAATGCAATTTTAAAATGAGAAAGGCAAGATGTTAATGTACACAAATGAAGAAGAAAGGCGTAGTAAGTAAAAGTAACATAAAACAAGGAGGATGGAAACCGATAAAGACGCGAAAGCAAGGAAAGTCGGAAGGAGCGAGAAATGATAGCCGGAGCTTCGAAGAGGCGAAGGACGCGGTTCCATTGAAAAATTCCTTATACGATGCCGGAAATAGTGATGGCGTTTCTGTGTGTGGTCAAGTGAGACAGCGAGTGTGAAGTGGTGATGATTATGGAAATGTATACTGCGAAATGCACATTCTCCTCGTAAACAATTTGAAGTAAAACACACGAAATACGAAGAGCGTTTATAACGCATTCGGAGAGGGAGTTGGTTCGAAAGCTAGTAAATTGCTTATCGTACATTTTAAGATGGAATTATCGTTTCAATAATTATTAAATTGTTGTTTGATGAAGCACAGGTGATACATGACGACTATGTCAAAACGATGATGATGATGATGATAGCAATATTGCTTTGATCATTGTCAGTGTGACATTCAATACAGAAATACACTAGCAATATAATTGAAACGATAGTGATCCTGATGATATTAGTAATTATTTTGGTCATGGGGACAGTATCCTAATGGTGAAGGAGGTAATGATGACGTCAGTAAAACATATGGTGACGATAATGATGACTTTATAGCCAAAGTGATGATGGCACGTCGTTTTGTTAGTAAAGATAATGATTATAATGATAAGTCAATCGTTATCACTACGATGGGAGAATGCTATACAAGAGGTTCTTTATTCCTCGTAACCGTTGGACTGTGGAATGTTGTGCAATTGGAATTTCAGAAGTTCAAGCATTTTAATAAGTGGGATCTCTTCTTTCTGCATCTCCCTTCATTTTCTCTTACTTCTTCCTAATGAACGACATTTTCTTTGGAAGTTTTAATATCAAGTCAACGGGACCTGTGGGTTTGTTCCGTACGAATAGATTTCAACTACTAAATAATAATAATAATAATAATAATAATAATAATAATAATAATAATAATAATAATAATAATAATAATAATAATAGTGTAATTAAGGTGCATAATTATAGTTCTAGTGATAATGAGTATGATAAATTGAGAAAATGAAATACAGCCAATGACGTGATTTCTAAAATACATTATACCGATTATGATATCTGTTTCCAACTGAATTAATCTAATCGTCATCATATCATCATTGTCATCATCCTTGCTCATTTCTGGAAGCACCCTGTCCGTCTTCAATGGTCCGGCCTTATGTATACGGCAATTCATTAGTGTCGATGCTTTCTTGGATAAATTTTCACGTATAGTTTTCGTTTTTTAAATAAATAATAATAATGGTGATATACAGAAACAATAATAAATATAAGTTAATTAGAGTGTTATTTATTTTGAAAAATGCTAAATTATTATTGTGAGATTACTACCTCCCTACCATGTTCCCTGAAATCTGTTTCGAAATCACGAGTCTTCAGAAACGATTGTTTATTTTTTTGCCTTTTGGTCCTTTGTAAATAGTTATTGGAACTTGTGAGCCTTTCGTTTAAATGCGCATGTGTTGCACCTCTCTCTCTCTCTCTCTCTCTCTCTCTCTCTCTCTCTCTCACTGTCGATAGCCAAGGTCGTTGCATCGCCAGCTTTACCTGACCAAGCATTCTTTCTCTTTCTCTAAGAGTATCTTTCGAGACTACGTCTCAATAACTTCCTGTTATGTCTGTTTGCCTCTCTGGCAGTCTGTCTCATCCCCATCCTCTTGTACTCTCTCTCTCTCTCTCTCTCACCATCCGTCCTAGACCTTAAACCCCGCCACCTTACCTACCGTTCACTATAGCTTCACTGCATCTTGTTAGAGATTATGAGGTGCAAAGTCCAGCCTGAGAGAGCAACGAAGTTGCGAAATACCACTTTTGCACCGGAAGGGATTTGGAAAAATACCCGAATTGTTGTAAATGGTAAACCTTATTATATCCCTCTTTTCACATTATTATCCAGCTTCATATATCTATATAAAAAAAAAAAGGCACAGTGAAGCATTCTGTCCATCGGCTACACAAGTAGAAATTTTGGGAACCAAAGTTGTTAATCGTTAAGTTTTACTCTTACTATAATATGATTGATAGGATGAAAACAGCAGTCTTGAAACTCATTATCATCATTTATCTGTTTGCTATTGGAAACTTGGTTATTAGGAGTCGATATGACGCCAGTAGGCCTAAGCCCCGAAATAGGTAAATATATGTCAATTAGGTCGGTTATTTTTTTCCATACCAAACACCATACTATTTGTACCACATGCGTTATGTCCATGTGATTCACATGCCCTTCATTCCCTCTAGAACACCCTCGAATTTCTTAGCATTCCTAGCTGCTTCCCAATCGAATCCGAAGGTCAATGCCCTTAGAAGTAAGTCAATGAGGACGGTGACACGTTGCTGACCTTCACGTATCCGGTTTCAGACGCTGCAGTGTGTAAAGGTAAGCTTCACACCTTCCAGACCAAGATGTTCCAGACTCTGCAATGGCACATGGTAACCTTTGCATCTCGGAAACTACTTCCCAGATTTGATTTCCAGCTACAAAGATAATATATCTTTGATTTAAGGCATGCTTTCACTAAATCAAAATCCAATGGGACGTAGAGGCAATAATACTTACTATTTTCTAAGACGGGGTGGAACGGACCTACCTCTTTAAGGTGGAAAGGTTATAAGAAAATGCGAAAAACATTCAATAGGAGAATTCCATCACTTGGTTGGTCAGAGGTCAGAGTCAGGAGGTCGGCAGCAAACCATAGCTACCTACATCCTCTCTCACCCTTACCATACCACATTAACTCTTGGGGTAGGAGCTTGTGTCCGCAAAAGCTCGGCCTAATCACGGTCTAGGTAGAACTCTAGACCCGTGGGCCTAATCGAAACCAACCACCGGTCGAGGGACATTCCACATTTATCGGATGTTAGCCTTCAGACATCGGAAACTATCTGGATATGTGTTTAAAAAATAAGGTTCCCAAAGAGCAATATCTACAAAGGCACATTACAGGAAGTTTAAGAGTAGTATACTGGTGCTTCTCGCCAAACGCAATGTACCATTGCCTTGCTTATTCTATTATCGCTAGTTATGTTGGTGAATATTTTTCTCACATGATCTACTTCTATTTTGTAGAAGATTGATTTGTAGCCTGAAAACAACTTTCAGGCATCCTTTTCAGCAATGATATATCTTTAACGTGCAATTTTTTATAGCTACTCATGAGCATATTTTCTCCATTTAAAAACAAATAATGTTGTTTTATTCCGAAACTTAGGACAAGTCTGAAAGTGTATGAACTTGGAGGGTTACCTAGAACACGATTTAAACCCAAAAACTCCGCGAACGGAAACATTGCAACAAACCTACCACGGAATTCTACCACAAATTTTATCTGAATGAGGCCGTTTTCTTCTTCCTCCTCCTTTTTTTTCTTACATCATGTGTTTCAGAGTATCAACCATGCAACTTCCCTTGGTAGTGGGTATTACAAAATAAGCCCGTGAGATACGTGGTGAGACGGTGTCCTAACCTGGGTCTAAGAACGTGACCTTGAAATTCGTTACGAACCGGACTACTGCCTGAGACCGATATCCGCTTCTACATTTTTTTTTTTTAAACTTAGTATCAATTTTGTTTGCATCACATTTTATTTTCATTATTTCTCTTTTATGAGTGCAAAAGTACTTATCAACATTCAGTTCGTTTTCCTATTTACGCTCTGATTTCGTAAAATAAACCGGTTTTTGCGATCTGAGAAACCATTCTCGCCCGGGATTACCTAGAATTTTCTTAAGATCAGTCATTATTTTATGACGAGATCGGTTTGAACCCTTAAAGCGATGATGATTTTTCGTGTGCCTTCTTCGTAAGATGGCATGGAAGTTGGAATAAAATTTCGGAATATGGGTCTAAATGATTTTACACTAACTAGACAATTACTAAATAGCAACGTTGTCACTGTTGTAAATTTATTCGTACTAATGAAATTAACTTTCGAACTTTAACGAAACTAACTTTCGAATTTAACAGTCATTGCTAAGATTAGCGAATAACTATATACTTCGTTCTCTTTAGTGAGCCTAGGAGAGTGCTTGCGCATTTTATATACTTTGCGTATCTTTACTTATCATGTTAAAACTTGATGACTTTTACCAGTACTGTCAGATTAATTCAATAGATGTAAAGATTTATTACCGGTCCAAAATGTTTTCCGCGGGTCTAGGCCGACATTCGACATGTTTTGGCGTTACTGTTAATTCAGACAGCATGGTAAACAGATACATACACGAGTTAACTTAGACTTCAAAGTATGATTTACATAGTGTAGTGTTATAAACTTGGTAACTTGTATGTGATTTGGTTGGTATGTCCACCTTTTCCTCATTTTACTTATCCTACCCCCCACCCCCCGCATCCTTTCCAAATCCTTATCTGTCGGGGTACGACGAAAGAATTGACGTGGCCTGCTGCTGTATCCATTTGTCGTTGGACCTAATGTTAGAAAGTAGCCATAATTATATCAAAGTAGCCTACAACTTGATTTTCAGGAACATACTAACTAGAGGTTACTAGTTTTCACTAACCTAGCAAATACGTAAGATTTGTTTTATTTTAGGGGTAAATTAAAATCAGCATGTTTAAACTTTAGGCTAAGTGTAATGCAGGTTGATATAGCTACGATTCCTAGATTAGGTCACCGTTGTCTCGGTCAGGTGATTAGCCTTTATACTTAGTTGTTCAATAAGCAGTTGTGTCCTTACTTTATATACTTAATTAGGGTGGTACAATATTGCAGCTTATGAGAATTAACTGTGCATTGGCTTAGACTGAACAATCTTACAAAAAGCATTGTCATCGCAATGGGGTATGCCTATATTGGTCTAAAGCATATGTCTGACTACGACGGATAAATGATCTAACAATATTTTATTGGTGCTATTTCAGAAGGGATTATTTCGGGATGATGGATTTTCTTAAATCCTGATATTGAGACTTCCTTGATATGAGCTGGTAAGAGAGTAGAAGAGTTGCTCACCAAAAATATAGACATCTTACAACGGGGATGCATCCTAACTTCACCTTCCCTTAACTTAAGCTAGCCAAGGGCCCCGTGCCCTGGCCCGGCTGGGGAGCTTTAACCTCCTGGACCCCTCACCCACCCCAAGGTCACCTTGAACATTGCAGAATATGGGCACAATTATTCTGCTGTAGTACCAATAATTAGCACGAAAATCTCATCCAACCCACTATAGAAGATTACCCAGTGATGACTAACTTGAGACCTATGTTAAACACAGCATTCCTTAGCAAGGGAAATTTCTTTCCAGCTGGATATTGGAGAAGACAGGGGAAGACCCGTGAGTTTGAGAATTTCGTTACAAAGAAATTAATGAACTTGACATTACCGACAGGCTTGCTTACCTTGCATAAGCGGACATTCCCTTCGGTTGCCGTGAGTCATACTACTCCTGCTCATCGGAGGTCCTCCGTAACCTGTTCAAGCGGAGTTCAAACGATCGATATTTAATGGCATTCGCAGGATTGACAGTATTTGAAGGCTGTCATTCCTGAAAACACGATCATAGTGGAATGTCATTCCTATCATCAGTCAACTCTAGTGGTGACAGTTTGAGCGCAAGGTTTTGTTGCGTGAAATCGGGATGAGCAACAGGGAGGAAGACATTTTTGCTAGCATTTTCTTTAACAACAAGTAACAGCAAAAGGGTGAAAGACTGAAGACACTGTGCAAGGAACGGGAGACCACTGATACGATTGACATTCCTGAAGACAACAGACTTTTAGTCTATCCTACATTCCACGAGTTCCGCCCACAAGAATGATGTGCTTGAATGACGGATGTTATATGTTTGAATATTTTGAAATCCATCATTCACGGTTTTCGCGGCTGAGATTCCATTATTCCGCCGTTTACATGCTCACAGTCGAAATGACATTCAGGGAAATACTGACATTCCGTATGAGCGTGTGAACCATAGATATAGGAGGGTATATCTATGGTGTGAATATCGCCTTTACGCTCGGAACTGAACGCGAGTATTGTTTAAAAAACGAAAATGCCGAGTTAATGGTCAAAGCAAGAATACACCGTTCTCCCATGTTCCCTGTTACCTGAAGTCTGCTTCGAGGTCATGGGTCGTCAGAAGCGATAGATTATTTTTGCCTTTTTCCCTATATAAACAGTTATTGGAACTTAAGGGTTTTCGTTTAAATGTACTAAGCGTTTGTTGTCTAAACAGCTCTATGATGACGCTTCTCGTAAGTGAAGTGCCATGCACTTTGCCTTGGCTTTATTGTTTATGTATATATATATATATATATATATATATATATATATATATATATATATATATATATATATATGTGTGTGTGTGTGTGTGTGTGTGTGTGTGTATTATATATATATACATATACATATATATGATATATACATATACATATACATATACATATATATATATATATATATATATATATATATATATGTATATATATATATGTATATGTATATATATATATATATATATATACACACACACACCACACACACACACACATATATATATATATATATATATATATATATATATCATATATATATATATATATCATAAACAATAAAGCCAAGGCAAAGTGTGTTAGGCCTATGTGTTTCCTTTTACTGCACACGCTGATGTGTCATTGAAAATAAATTTTTTTAACACTGTGATACTCTAGATTCGTTCTATCTGATGTAGCAAGCTTCACCTCACGAGAGAGAGACCCCAAATCGACCCCATAAGGGAAAAATGACTAATACTCATTGTTTTGGGGGGGAAAATCTATTGGTCGTCTTTTGCCTTAAACAGTGAACAATGTACCAGCAGATTAATCCCCCGTGATGGGTCGCACTTAGGTTGAAGAGGGTCATGTGATTATTAACATTTTCTTCTGAAAAACAATAATAATAAAACTAGCTGAGAAGTTGAAGCTTAACCCTCAGAATCCATCATTGCTGAGACGTACAGGTAAAAAAATAATAATTGCAGTCTACGTTTAGAAAAACAATAAGTGGGCTTTGCTTTCTTATCATGCACGTGACGTCATACCGCAAATCCTCCGTGAATGTCAATGTCAGAGGGTTAATGACCTGGATGACCATCTACGAGTTGAATAAGAGATAAAGCAATTGTATTAAGATACCGTTGTGTACATCAGCAACATCCTCTTCCCTAACCTCAATATGTCTCTGTTATTTTCCCGCGCTTTCTTATTAGAGATGACGTCCCGCTTATCGAGAAAGAATCAACCGCTGATTTTGAAGTTCATTGTTCGCTTTTGGATTGGATGGGAGGGTCACATTATATATTGATTTATCGGAATATAAATCATAATCTCTTCCGTCAATGTCAGTGTGTGACAAAGTTCCAGTTTAAAAAAAGAAGAAAAATCATGCGCTGATTTGGTTATCCAGACAAGAAAATCGTTTATATCCAGTTCGTGTGTGAGACACCCCATCCTGGCTATATTTAGCATGGGCGAGGACTCTTTCCCATGACTCACTCTTGGTAGTCCTTTCCTTCTCCTGGGGACACATCCTTTCTTTCGTGGGTCAAGTCATGCCCCGTCTGTGCACGAAAATAGACGCGCGAGACAGTCTGGCTGTTCCACGGTCAAGACATCGGTTCCCGCACATGAGACCAAGAAGAAGATCCGGGACGGAGCGACGCCAATGGGACCTCCAAGCCTAGACCTTGCTCCAAGCGTGGGTTGTCCAATTGCAAATCGGAGTCTTTTTGACAATCTCAGCCTTAAATCTCGGAGAAAAACTACTTGACAGCGCGGCGTTCTGCCTAAGGGAGACAACGTTAGTTAACTATAATCAAATAATAGTCTCTACCTGAAATTTTATTATTGATAATCACTAAAGCTAGGCCTAATAGTTCGGTATGTGAGGTTATCATTAAATAAGTTACGACTCTACCAGTTACTTTTTCATGGAAATTTCAACATCTTAAAATATTAAGTATTAGTAATCTTTCTTTATCTGCCTGATTGTCGTTTGATGTTCGTAGAATAGCCACTTGATATGAAAATAGCCATTGACCCCACAAAGTTCAGCATTCCTTACGGACTGTTTTTTGCTTCAGTATCATGCATGATTTGTACTCAGAGTTCCTACTTTTCCAAGATAATGCGGTGAATTTTGAAAATGTGCGTGGATGTTTGCATGTGTACTTTTAACACACGTGCAAATATACAGTTAATATGTCAAATAGTTAATACCAAATTGTCATTCTGCATAAGTGCAAAGGTGACAGAAGAGGATGAGAATTATAAGGTCATACTGATATAGTGCGAGTATGAAACTTTTTTTGTGAGAAGTTTGAAAATAAAATAAAGAAAGCCGTATGTGGCATAAACAGACCTGGTAATAAATGAGAATAGACATCGGACCAATTTAGGTTTTGATGATGAGATGTATGTTATAAGAGGCAAAAAGGCCTGTAACGAGGCAACCCCCCCACCCCCCCACGCCAAAATTTCTGTAAGTCCATATTTTCTGTGACATATCCTTTTCATTGAACTGTTACTTACAAAGTAATAAATTAAAGAACAAAAATTTGGCAAGTCTTTTTTTTTATTATTATTAAACATTGGCATCATTCTTTAGTAGTAGGAAACACAAGGGTGATATAGGAATATGATATGATAGATACCTATAAATGCAATGACATTTATAGAAGAAAAGGTCCAGTTTTGGGAAAAAGACCCCCCCCCCCCCCATTAAAAAAATACTCTAGGTACGGCCTAGTGGTTTGATGTGATATTTCAGAGAGAGAGAGAATAAAACTTAGATTTAACTTCAAAATTGTGGCATAAGAAATGGATTGTGACTGGAATGTGGTATGGCTACTTATTGGAGACAGTGAGGAAACAGGGCAAACACTATACTCTGTTTTTTTCCATCTGTCCATCCGGTTGTGGTGTTTGCGCATGGCAACACTGCGTCCTGGGCTTTAAATAACATCCTATTTCGAATATTAACGGTGTAATTCGCATACAGTAAATTATCAAACACTTTTCAGTTGCAAATGTACACCCAGATATCCTTTTATGTACCTAAAACTTACACAAAACGTAACTATTTAAAGCCTGGACGCATGTTACCATACGCAAACACCACAGGCGGATGGACAGATGGAAAAAAACAGAGTAATGGTGAAGGAAAGCGCCTCAGTGGCGTGGTCGATATGGTGTTGGCGTGCCACCTCAGTGGCCGCGAGTTCGATTCTCGGTCATTCCACTGAGGGGGTGAGAGATGCGTATTTCTGGTGATAGAAGTTCACTCTCGACGTGATTCGGAAGTCGCGTAAAGCCGTTGGTCTCGTTGCTGAGTAATCACTGGTTCCATGCAACGTAAAAGCACCACACAAACTAGTGAAGGATTTTGAAACTTGTCAAGGGAAGCAAATTGAAAAAAAGTGCCTTAATTACGAGCGAAGCGCAGTCATTACTGGAAAAAGGCTCATTTCTGGCGACCCGGCCCGGCCCTGATGCTATTCAGATGCTAATGTCTCCAAAAGTGTTGGAGATAAAAGAAAAAAAAATTAAGCAGATAAAACCTGAAGTCTTAAAGTTTCATGTAAGATTTATTTTCAAAATACCATAAATTCATATTTAAATAATGGTTTAATTATTGCATTATAATTTCCTCAGAATTCACGATTTCAGTTCCAAATCCGATAGTTTCCTCGAATACTAGGCCTAGTTAAGCACGGTATACCTAGACCGTGGCTTAGTTAAACTTTTAGTCTTCTCACCTTCGATATAAAGAATCATTTCGCATTGTGTCGTTTGTCATATTACCAGCAGTTTGATGTTGGAAGACTATTTTAAATGCGATTAACGATTACGTTTATGTAGCAGAGAGTTCCGAGACGCCTAGTTAACCCTTTGATGGTTTAACTTGAAGCTTTGCAAGTTATCTCCTCTAGAACGCCCCACTGGTATTTAAGCAGTGCAAGTGTTTGCAAGATAGATGAATAAAACAGTATATAGGGGTGTTTCTCTTTGGGCCAGGGTTTAACGGACTGCTGGTGGGCCTTCTGTGTTGGCGTGTGCGATGTAGCTATTGTTATGGAGGTTTTCTGTACCGGAGTTCATCCGTGATGAGTATATATATATATATATATATATATATATATATATATATATATATATCTATATATATATCCAGCTATAAACCAGATTGTTCAGGGCAAAGTGACATGACGAATTAAAGGTACCATTACAGTCTCAGAAACATAACCCCAGCCAATCTATTTGGTTGCATTACAATGAAATATAACCCGTTGTTGGAGCGTCAGTGTAATGCAATTCGTCAAGCACACGGAAAGCATGACTATCCCATTATCCATGCACCTGTTCTCCTCATTACAATGTGTGATGGAACCCGGGTACAGGACAGATGGAGCTTAGTGTTAAGTCGGTTCTCAGCAGCTAAATTGTATTTTCGTGAATATATTTATTCCCTGTTATTTTCTTTCCCTTTTAGACTACTGCCTATGTATATAATATATATATATATATATATATATATATATATATATATATATATAATATATATATATATATGTGTGTGTGTGTACATACATACATATACGTGCGCGCACACCCACACACACACACACACACACACTCACACACACACCACACACATATATATATATATATATATATATATATATATATATATATATATATATAATATACTATTGAACACTGATTATTATTTTAGATAATAATCAGTTACTCTATTTTGCTATTGATATGCTCATAGCTAACTTCGTTTTGTTTTTATTTTTACATTATTTTTGTTAGGATCGTTTTTTCATTTAAGTGCTTGTTTCTTCGACGGAAAATAAAACATATATTTATGGTTTGTTTGTGGGCGTGCGTGTTCGTGTATACATACCTAACCGTCTGTAGCCATGTACAAAGGTGATGACACCAAAAAAAAAAAAAAAAAAAAAAATTTAAGTACGATAATAACCAGGATCACGTCTGGGGCGAGAACTTCTAATTAACTCAAATTGTTTTAGAGTCTCTTCTTCGTGACCTTGAAGAAACTGATGACACGCCCTCACACACTCTCTCTTTTTCTCCTACCTCTCTTTTCCTATTATTATTTTCTTCTGCTTGATTATATTTACGATTGACAGTGTATATATTTAGTCTTAGCGAAAGTTCTTGTGCTCTACGACACAGAGAAGCGAATTGGGTAAATAGATTATGATACTTAAGGAGACGGAGAGAGGGAAAGGAGACGGTCAAGCAGACAGAGAGATAGAGATACAATCTGTACCACTAACGAACAAAGCAAAAGTGGCGTAAGGAATTAACGATTCCTCTCCATGCTCTCCAAATCTCACTGGGTGGGGGGAGGGATGAATGTAACTTACGCTGGCGTTTGGTTAAACGGTGTTGGTACTATGTTAACAGCAACTATATCTGTTTCATGACAATTGGTTAATAACAAAGATCTTCGGTTGTTACGTGAGTATACGATAGTTATACAAAATTTACGTTTGTTTGAGGTAGTGTGTAGCAAAAAATTCGATATTCAAATTAATAACCAGATGTGCCGTTGGTCAAGGTCTACAGAGTATACTCTAGAGTCTAGACCTTGCCGTTGATGACAGTGGATAGCATGAACTTGGTACAACAAACCATGGCTAGGCCCAGCAGTTTGAGGACTGTCTAATTTGAGAAAAGATAAGCCACTCTCCTTTCATAAAGGCAGGAGTGGAACAGAAGCGTAGGTCTAGCAACTCTGAAGACTTTCGGGTAATATAATAAACCATTGCCCTATCGATCAGGTTGCTTAGGTTTGTTGTGAAATTCATTAACCCCCATCTTTTGCCCAGGCTGGGGATGGAGGTGAATATCCAATAAACCATAAAAAAATATCCGCAGCAAACAAAATGTAAATAAAGTTACAATCGTCAGCCATGACGAGCAGGCAAAAGCGATGTCGCCTTCAGACTTCAGTACACAATGACAGATAAACACGTTTTTACCTCATGGCATTTACCCTTGCCGATAGGAAAATAAGTTGCTTCAAGTTGCAAAGGCGCAACAGCTGTAGTTTTAAAATGATAGTAGTGAAAGATATCAGAAAAAATTGATGATACTGGAATCTCACTGCCTTACTAACTTACATTCAGAAATATTGTTTTTCTTTCTCTCAATAAGATCTCACAAGTGACCGCAAGGTCCGCTCTCCGATAATTATTTCGCTGATTGCACCATGTAGGTCCTAAACGCGATTCTACAGATAGATGCAATTACATCTCCCAGTTTAGAAAGTCATTTTCTTTCGAGTGCTAATTAGACGTAGTTCGTGATATTGAAAACACAGAGGTGGGTGAAAATGAGGTTCGTATACCGCAAAGCGGGTGGGAAAGTTGTGCTTTCCGATCCTGTGCTAGTCTCATCATATTCATCTTGGAAAAGCCAAAGCACAATGAACTTTTTTTTTATCTTTTATTAAAATATCACAGTATTACATAGTACGTAGGGTATTACAAAATATTACAAAATTAAAAATACATACAATATTTTTAATTACTATTGGCTAGAAAAAATTAGAAATAAAAATCAATGCATTTCTTGCTGAATAGATTTACTTTTAACAAAGGCACACGTTTCTTCTTTTGTGTATTTGTTTTTCCCATTAATCTAGACTGCATATATACATACATACATACATACATATATATATATATTATATATATAATATATATATTATATATTATATAATATATATATGTGTGTGTGTGTATATATATATATATATATATATATATATATATATATATATATATATATATATATATATCCCAACGATCATTATTATAGCACTATTCCGGTCTTTTTTAGTATTATATTTAAAATTGAACACGATGGTATTCAAGAATTTATCCCTATTGATCTCACAATAAATGTATAGTGCATTTTCGAAATATTTCAATGTACACTTAATAAATTTACAGAAATAAAATATATGTGACATACATCCTGTTCCTTCAAAATTGTCACATTTGTCACTACTTTTAATACTTAAAGTCTTGAGCCTTTGGTTGGTTGCTAAAGTACCATGTACATACTTAAAGATCACTTCCCTCTCTGCTTTTCCAAATAAATCTCCAGTCTAAAAGTGGATAGTTTTCTTCAACATTTGGTTTAACATGTGGTCATATCATATGGACTGATAGAATATTCAGCAATTTAGCCGGGAGGAGCAGGAATATATACTGAATAACCTTGTATACGTAGACATATACATATATAAATTTTTCCGGATCTATACCCTATTAGGAGAAACGGCATATTGTATAATGAATATACACATACATTAAGCTGTTACAAATTAATAAACTTAAAACTGATAAGATACCCTAACACAATGTGTTAGGAAATGAAAGCTTTGACACCACCATAAATTAAAACAATAAAACACTTTACCATTTGCATCGTTAATATAATGAAAAACATTGCTGATTCAGTCATTTGAACGGCTCATGTAACAGGTTCTCTCTCTCTCTCTCTCTCTCTCTCTCTCTGCAGGAAGTAGTACTAAGCCTAACGGTTTCAAAAGGTCGTAATGCTTCCGCCATTATCTTTCAACACATTTGCGTTGTTCGATTCCGGGTTGGTTATCAAAATCATCAAGCAGAACTCATTTCCTGTGAAAATGACTCGAATATCTGGCAGGCCTATAAAAAATACTGACATCATCTCCGAGCTGGCGGGCGTCACATAGGCCTACTAACCAGAAGCTGGACAAGTCTTCAAACAATATTATGTCGGAGCGAGTTTCGTGTTTGGTTGGTAAATATTCTGATGGACAGATAAAAACTGGCAATATTTTCTCATTTGTTTTTGGCAGTTTGCTCTCCCAGATAGTGATGGAGGAATAAACAATGACACTTAAATGGTTTAGAGCATTTTATTGCGCCGTGAAATTTTTTTTTCTTTTATCAAAGAACATCGAATTTTTTATAGTTGCCTGTGATGTTCTTTTGTTTAGTCATGCCATCTTGAGGAGGATAGAATAGAACTTTTTTTTATCTTTTATTATAAAAAACGATATCTGTAAATACAATATTACATATAATGTCAATAGCACTAATGACTAATACAAGTTAAGCAAGTTTTTGGTACATTTTTATCATATGTGTACATACAAGAATTTCAGTAACATATGTAAGTATTACAATCATGTACAAATTCACTTAAAACCAAATGCTAACACATGAAACGCAAAAAGTAGCAATAGATACACAAAAATCATGACTGTTGTTTTGCTTTTTAAGAAATGCTGTCAAAAGTAGGGAAAGAGAGGAAGATGAAATGGGTATGCTTAATTGCTCTTTATGGGTACTGTTCAAATCTCTTTGCTAATTTAGATACTTCACGATTTAACCGAAAGATCATATCTATACTAGACCTACTTATGACCGTTATTAATGAATCCTGTAGTACCAGTCTTAAATGTTGTTAATATTCTTGTGTGATAACGTACTGAAAGCCAAGTATTTCACTCTCATTTTCTGCTTTTATAGATTTATTCGCGATTGAACCGAAAGATTATATCTATAGTACTAGACCTACTTATGACGGCTATTGATGACTTTTAGAACCAGTCTTAAATGCTGTTAATATCCTTGTGCAATTACGTACTGTAAGCCAAGTATTTCACTCTCATTTTCTGCTTTTATAGATTTATTCGCGATTTAACCGAAAGATCATAACTATAGTACTAGACCTATATTTATGACCGTTATTGATGATTCCTGTAGAGCCAGTCTTAAATGTTGTTAACATTCTTGTGTAATTACGTGCTGAAAGCCAAGTATTTCCCTCTCATTTTCTGCTTTTATAGTTTTATTCGCAATAAATGTTATGGGCGTTTCTCGTCAACAACACGCAGAACAAAAATAAAATCGAAACTTAACCTTCCTCCGAGAAAGATTGCCTTCCCGTACCCCGTGCTCTCTCTCGCTGGCGTGGCTGCATCCACCAGAGCATCCACGAGTCATCTCGTCCCTCGGGCGAATCACAACAGTATAACAAACGGGAATTATTTCGTAAAAAAAATTATTATGGGGAGAGAGAGAGCGTTCACCTGGACGTGGGAAATGTCGGTGACCCCTTGATTATGTCCGTCTGACCTTACCCTTTCTTCTTTTTCTTCTTCTTCTTCCTCTTCGTCTTCCCTTGATTGTAAAACTGTGTAAGACCTCTCTCTCTCTCTCTCTCTCTCTTCTCTCTCTCTCTCTCTCTCTCTCTCAGTAAAAATTCGTCTCTTCTTTTTCCTTGCGTTTCTTTCTTTCTCTATTCTCTATTTCTTCTTCCCTTGTGGTCTATCCTATTTATCAAATATTGCTTACCTATATATATACCTATAATATATATACAAATATTATACTAGTATATATATATAGATATACGTATATATATACCTATATATAGTACCCCCCGTATTATATATATATATACTATATATATATATGATATATATATTATGAGAGGCAAGAAGGAGAGGAGAGAGAAGAAGAAGAACGAGAGAGAGAGGAGAGAGAGAGAAGAGAGGGAGAGGAGGAGAGAAGAGAGTAGAGAGGATCAAACTTTAAGTATAGTTTTTTTTATTTCTTTTTTATGCTTTTTAATCTTTGATTGTGATATCTTAAAATAATTTCTATATATATTAGAAATTTATTATCAGTTTCATTAACTGTTTGGTGTTACCCATGTAAATGCTAGATGATAATAATAATAATAATAATAATAATAATAATAATAATAATAATAATAATAATAATAATTCTTCGGTTATTCTCTGCTCCTGCTCACCTTCCTTCCCACTCTCTTCTTTCTCCCATCCGATCTTCTTCTCCCTGACGAACACCGCTCTGCCCAGGCCTTAATGGCTGTTGGCCAGCCTTTATCTCTATCGTTTTTTTTTCTTCTTCTTTTTTTCAACATTCCATACTCCGGTTTTTTCGAGTTCATAATATACTACGGTTTAATCTACTTTTTTTCGTGCTAGGATTTGTCACCTGCTCTCTGTGTATTTATTTTAGTCTCCTCTCTCTCTCTCTCTCTCCTCTCTCTCTCTCTCTCTCTCTCTCGTCTCTCTCTCTCTCTCTCTCTCTCTCTCTCTCTCTCTCTCTCTCTCACTTGAGCCATGCCCCTTTCCTGGTAATTTTGGTGTCGTGCCTTTGAGCAGTTTTGGTTCTTTCTGACTTAAACATGAAGAGCTCCGTTTTTTTTAAATAATAGCTTCAAAATACACACACACACACACACACACACACACACACACACACACATATATATTATATATATATCTGATTACTACATACACACTTATCAAAATAGGTTCCAGATGTGTGGGATTCAGAGACAATACCAATAATTTACTAATCATTTATAATTATCATTCTCTTCCACAAAATGACAGGTTCTGATATCTGTGAAAATGGCGTCAAGGATTTTCCATTTGCCGTGAAATCTTGATTTCAAATTACATCTTTACATAATTTACATAACTCTCCAATGATCCAACACTCAAAAGCAGTCAGAGAACACACACACACACACACACACACACACACCTCCAGTGGCGTCAACAAAAAGCATACTGGATCCGTATACGGGTCCGGAATCGCCTTAAAATATAAGGAAACAGCTCACGCTTCTTGAAATTTCACGGAACTCCATGCTTGACTGCTTGTGATTTCCCATGAACAGACAATCGAGCAGTCACGTACCTATAAATTCATTACGGATGACGAACTTTGCCTGTGGAAGTAAATAAAAAAAAAAAGTCGGAAATCACTGAAATCCATCGATAACTTTTTGCGATGGCCAGTGAAGAGAAAGACGAACTTGAGAATAAAACAAATTAACAAGCATATAGACAGACAGACAGACATGGACGAATACATAGCCTCCATCCAACTTCATAATCGTTGGTTGATGAAGGCCGAATAACAAAAAAATATGACACGCAAATTCCACGAACAGAATCCTAATATCCCTTTCAAAATATCATCCCTATACCAATATTCAATTTACAGACCCTTCAAATTCAAAGTAGCATCTTTTAACGAATAGCTTACCTTTACAGAACCCCATCAACCGATCAATCATTCTCGAGGGAGGTGGAAAAAAAAATCGAAGACTTTGGTCTTCTGCTTATTATCTTGAGTGGGTCCCCTTCCCTTGTCCTTGCCTGCAGCTCAGTCATGTTGTCGGGACAAAGACCTCTGAAAGCAATTTGCATTTACTTTGCTTTAATTTTCTTAAAAACATCTGTTTTTTTTTTATCCTTGGGTTGACTGTTGACACTTCTGTAAAACAATTTTCTTTTATTGTTCTGGTTGTTTTTGTATTTGTGGCTCGATATTTGGTTGCTTAAAGGGTTTTATTATTATTATTATTATTACTATTATTATTATTATTATTATTATTATTATTATTATTATTATTATGGAGAAACAAATCCACATTTATGTAAATGTGCATATATTTAAATTTAAAAACAGCTATTTTTAAATTTAAATATATGTACATTTACATAACTGTGGATTTGTTTCTCCATTTGAAGACTCGTGCTACTATGAGGATTTTTTAAATTTATTATTATTATTATTATTATTATTATTATTATTATTATTATTATTATTATTATTATTATTATTATTATTATTATATTATCGGTAAAGAAAATGAAAGGTACGCTGAAAGCCATTTGCTTTTACTATGGTTTCATTTATTTTTTCTTCCTCCAGTTTACGATTGACGCTAATTTGATACAATTTCCTTTTATTTCTTTTTTTTTTTTGTATATGTTTAGATATTTTCCTTAATTTCTGCCACCTAACATCTTTCAAGGTGTAGGTCGAACGCCAGTTTCTTTCCGGGACTGACTTCTACTTTTTATTTTTCTGTCTTCCCAAGTCCTGGATTTGATAGGGTTGGGTTGTCAAACTTTGGCCCTGGTTTCCAAAGAGGAAGAATTCAAAGGAGCGGCCCTGTGATTTTCAAGTCATAACTGACACCGGTTTCGGGAAATAGCAGTAGTTTGATAAATTATGCAAATTCGCTATAAAATCACAAACCCATTTTTTTCATAAATGCTGATAATCAAGTATTTGATTATGTATGATGTTTTAATGTATTCTAGTATATTTTATTCAGTAAGAATGATGGAGAGATTCATTATAATCTGACTTTTATTTTCTAAAGAGATAAATACACAGCTTAAATTCGGTTTCTTTCTTATTAAAACATATTTAGACGTTTTTTAAGAAATAAAAAAAATGTTAAAGATACCAGGAATAGTATTTATGTAGAGCCTTTGTTTTAATCAAAAGAATAACAAACATAAAATACTCCTATTCTGTGAATGTGTTTATTAAGCAAACCTACCAAAAACCTTCGGTAAGAAAGGAAGAAATATTCTTTTGGAGCCAATATCTTTTAGTAAACTAAACAGTTACTTAAAAACATGAAAAAAGCAGTTAATTTTTTGCATTTTTGGTAAAACTGTCTAAGCCCTGTAGTGTAGGACATAGTTGGAATGTTAATGAGGTTTGAGAGAACTAGCGGAGGAAGACAACACTTCTTGTGCTTCTTCTTCTTCTAAATCTCTACCTTCCCCCTGTGGTTGATCAAGATACTAGGCTTAAGTACGTCTCCTTCCGCGAATATTATTAGTATCTCGAGAGCGAAGTTAACAGAACGAATACGCCAACCTGTTCTCTAGATTGTAGATTTAATGGGAGAGCTCTCATAGCCTATTAAAAAGGGAATTCTTAGGCTGTTAAGAGCTCTCTGCTCCGACTAGCAGGAGGCTCTCAAAATATTATTCGTTCGAGAGACAATGGTCTAATTAGGGAGTAATGCGTCCCCAAAAAACCACAGCAGAAGTCGACGGAATAACGTTGTCTTAAATGGCGATCAGGGACTAATTTGGAAGACTGTGTTGGTTTTTTCTACGCTCTCTCTCTCTCTCTCTCTCTCTCTCTCTCTCTCTCTCTCTCTCTCTCCATCACTTGATATCATATGATTACACCTAATTATGCTTAAATTTGTTAACCTCTTATGCCTATTTAAGACAGTAATAAACAAAGTTGTCTTGTATACGTATAGTTGTACGTCAAAAAAAAAAAACCAAAAACGTAGAAACATGACCTAAACTAACTGTAAATTTCATGTGAAAAAGATGTCCCTCCCCCCCTTCCCTGCCTCAGCTAACTGCCCGACCATTCTTAGAGTAGTGAACTCCACACTAACCGTTTGAAGCGGAAATGTCGTCTTGTCAATTGTCCATTCCAGCTCGGTAAGAGGAAATGATTACAACATGGCGACGTCTCCTTGACCTTCTCTCCTCTCATTTTTCATAGCTAGGATTCTCCCGAAAGTCTTCGTACGACCTTCCCTCCACCCACATCGGTCTACGTGGGTCATGCGTCTACCTGTAGGGAAGTAGTATTAGCGGTGGTGGAATTCCGTGCGAGCTTGATCCGGCGTCCTAACGTTTCTTACGTTTGCGAGAAAGATCGGCTTGATTGTGGGTAGAATTATTGCGCATTATTTGCATGGAGTCTCTAAATTTGGCTTAAAGAAATGAATCGTACAGTTGTCATTAACTAAATACGGTTAATCGCTAAGATGTCAAGCTGTTTAAATATCTATTTGCGTGGAAAATCAAAATTCGAATATAAGAGAAGAATCATGCATAGTTTAAACCAGTTAAATATGGAGTCATCTCGAAGACGTCAAACCGTGTAAATTATTCTTATCCATGATTTTATATACCTAGGATTAAATTCTCTATCAATTTTCTGTGCTGAATTCCGTGGAAATATCGAGATCTTGCTTTACGCTTACATACGATACTCAGAATTTCTGGCATTTTTATTTCGGCGCAAGAAGGACAATGAACCCAGCACTAAAACGAGGAAATGACAGATCCAGTTTCCTTCTGCCATTAGTACTAAACCACCGCGCCTGACCTCATACCTTATGGAGACTTGTGCGGAGGCATAAACATTCTTCGTTGCCTGGTACTGAAATTGGTATCTTTTGGCAGATATTCTTTATATATATATAATATACATACACACACACACACACACACACATATATATATATATATATATATATATATATATTATATATATATATATATATGTATATATATATATATATGTATGTATGTATGTATATATCTTTAACTCATTTTCTGGTATTCATTTTTTCTGTATTTTTAGTGTCTTCACTTTGTTTTTTTCTATAAAAGGAAACTATTGTGATGGCTTTGTCTGTCCGTCCGCACATTTTCTGTCCGCCCTCAGATCTTAAAAAAAACTACTGAGGCTAGAGGGCTGCAAATTGGTAGTTGATCATCCACCCTCCAATCATCAAACATACCAAATTGCAGTCCTCTAGCATCAGTAGTTTTTATTTTATTTAAAGTTGAAGTTAGCCATAATCATACTTCAGGCATCGCTATATGTATACCAACAACACAGGCCACCATGTGCCGTGGCAGAAAATTTCATGGTCTGCAGCTGAGAGTTCCATGGGCCATGGCTGAGAGTTTTAGGCAGCATTATACGCTATACAGAAAACTCGACTGCACCGAAGAAACTTCAGCGTTCTTCGGCGCATTTTTTTTTTTTTTTTACCAGCAATTATTTATAGTCCTTGTGTCACGCGTCCACCCTGAAGTGACGAAGCCCTTTTTTTTCTTTCTTTTTCCTATAACCGGCCCCCGTGTAATAGCCTGGTCCAATTAAAAAGTATATACCTATCATTTTTCCTTCATCATCTATAATCCCTTTTCTCATAAAGTTTAGATTATTGCTTCTAGATATCTTTTCCATTCTTATAAATAGCGACAAAACACTCATTTATGCGCAATTTTCTTCCGTCGTAACATTTTGAGGAGTCGCAAATCATTGATTCCTACTCCAGGACCTTTGATCTTAACCCAGGGGGAAAATATTTGAGACAGCGTACACACTTACGTACACACGCACGTACACAAGCTAATATTGGCCGAAAAGTGTCAATCCACAAACCTAACTCACCGTAGTCTGTCGAATTCATGAAGACTCCTTTTGCTGAAACTTCTCTGCGAAAAAAAAGTCTCTTAAGCATGATGCTATGCAGACAGCTATAGTAGATTCACATCAACCGTGCATTTGATGTCTAGGCCAGTCTCTTACGACGCTCCTGATTGGCTGTTGATAAGCCAATCACGGGGCTGGAAACTCTCAGTCTCTATCGAAAGTTTACATAGGCAGGATGTATGTTTCACCTTTCCTGAGGGATACTTTTGAAAGACGTATTCCCCAGGAGAGGTGGAACATGCATCCTTCCTATATGAACTCTCTCGAGACTGAGAATTTCCAGCCCTGTGATTGGCTTATCAACAGCCAATCAGGAGAGTCGTAAGGGACTGGCCTAGACATCAAATGCACGGTTGATGTGAATCTACTATAGTTACGACATCTCTAGCAGATCTGGATAGACCTGAGCGTTCTGTAAAAGCAAGAGCTACAAGGGAGTAGCCACTTATCAGGTGGTTCTACTCCATTCTAATTGTACGACACATCACACTCTATCCTTAATTAACATCTAGACTTGCAGTTCTTAACACTAGTCGATGAGCTGGTTCAGTACTAATTCACCTGAGCTTAAAACTCTTCATACTATGTCTAAGGCTTGGTTTCCAAATCCAGTGAGATTAGGATAGTCCAGGGTCGCACGTGAGCAATCATAACTCATCGATAAACAAACGTGTTGTGATATGTTTGCACAATCTTTGGTGTCGTACAGTACTTTCGCTAGATAACATTGATCAGAAATGCAATCAAAGACTTTAAAAGCGCATTTACGTCTCACAAAGAACTTTCACTCTAGGCCTTCTTCTTTGTGAACGCCATTGCTGAAAGACTCCAATCCTTCTATTTTTTCGCTTAAAAAAAAAAAAGATGTATTTCTTCTGATATGAAAGCGAATGGAAAAGCAAAGCTAGAGAGAGAGAGAGAGATTGTTCTTGATTTGTGTTTGCCAATCTTACATTTAAGGCGATGCGTCCTTTCGAAATAATGTTTAACATCAAGCGCTTGGATGGCGGCAGGATGGTCCTCTCGCCTAATTATGGGAGAGGCTGGCTGTCCCCATTTAGAATTATAAGAAATGAGATTAAAAGATTCGACGAAAACATTTCTCTCTCTCCGAGATGACTGTTGGTCTACTTTATTTGCGAAGCGAAAAATAATTACGATTCCAAACGTCACGCCCGCCCACCTCTGGTTGGGCGATACGGTTCTGATACGTGTTTGTCCGCGGTTATTTGCCCTGATGACTAGCAAAGAAGACTTCTTGAAGATCAAATACATTTCATATGTATTTGGATTAGCTACTCATATACGTTTTAGGACCGATTCTTTGGAGTGTTCTGGTTTGTTAAATGTGGGGTGGTTCCCCCGCGTCTTACTTTTAAATGCAACGAAATATTCAGAAAGTTCTTAATCCTAGATCTATGTTTTGTCTCCATTATTATCTTCTTTCCCCATTTCTTCTTCTTCATTAGTTCGTTAAAATATTTATAGTTCCTTCTTCATCTCGAGATACCCCGCTGAAGTATTGTTTATCTCGATTTTCCATAAATTCAACAAAATTCAAAACAAAAACAAATGAAACCTGAGAGCGTCAATGCCATGTCTTAAAATAGTTTGGTTTCAAGAACGAGTAACCTCAAACGCCACTGAAAACAATAATTTTACGCATTTGAATTACGATATCGAAATCTCAAAACACCATGATAATGAAAATAATAATAAAAAAAATAGCAGAACGAAAGTGAAAATAAAACAAAGCTGGCGGAAATGCAAAAGTCTCACACCTAAATTACTCCCACTTGCTAGCGGTTTGGTCGCCTTTGACCCAGAGGAGAAAGAGGGAGGGAGAGAGAGAGAGAGAGAGTTGAGTCACCCCGGACATCTTTCTTTCTCACTCCTACTTCTTCACCTACGCTACAGCCTCCTCATCCTCCTCCTCCTCCTCCTCCTCCTCCTCCTCCTCCTGAAATAGAGCCAAAAGACCAAGTTGGGAAGCCCGTATAGACTATCTCGCCCTCCGGGCTGGAAGCCGTGTTGAATTCGTTTTCGTCCGAGCTTTGCTTCTTGCTTTTTGGCTCGCTGGTACGGAATATAACTTTCGGTTTGGTATAGATTTTCTTCCGTGAGGGATATACCCTGGGGTCAGAATATATTTTGAATTGTTTTCGTGGAGAATACTTTCCCTGGTGGTACAAACTGTAAAAGTTAGGTCAAATGGTTTTGAATTGTTAAATGTTACGCCATTCTCCCTTCTTCTGTCTCTCTTTCTCCCTCTACACACACACACACACACACACACACACACACACACACACACACACACATATATATATATATATATATATATATATATATATATATATATATATATATATATATATAATATATATATATGGAGAATGAAACGAGAAAAAGAGTACAGTACAACATCTAGCAGCTCATTATCATTAGACTCAACTTAACACAGTTTATACCAAAGGATAAGTATATATTATATATATATATATATATATATATATATATATATATATATATATATATATATATATATATGTATATATATATATCTATATAGATAATATATATATATATCTATATATATATATATGCTATATATATGTGTGTGTGTGTGTGTGTGTGTGTGTGTGTGTGCAGATTCTGTCATAGTTATGAATATTCCCAAGGCGTCTCGGCCCGTGAGGGCGTAAGAGACCCAACCATGGGTCTAACACGATACACCTTTACTTTCTTCAGGTAACGGGAATAGAAGAAATTGAGATAATTGGTTTGTAAGGACTATGAAACGGACCCGTCCTCTGGAGCCAGAAGAGGAAAAAAATGAATTTACATCCGCATTGTTAGTTCCATTTTGCCTCTTTACGTATTTGTATTTTAGTGAGAACGTAGCATTTAGTGTCATACTAAATTAACTGTTGATATCTCAGGAATTTGTTGTATTTTTTTTCCAGCCAGAATTACCTAGGCAAATTTAGTACTCATATCATTCCCAGAGTTACGACTGACTACAACGCAACAAAGGCGAAATTTATCGCTGATAATGAGAGGTTTCAAGCTTTGCCGGCAGTTGAAAACAATAATATGTTTCGTCTTACGAAGGATAACACTATCAGACAGTTATTCAGATGAGATAATAGCCTTTGTGCTCGCGTTGTAACTCACCAGTATATTTAGAATGCTATTACACTTAACAGATCAGAATAACTGACTCCCTTATTGATAACAGCCCTGCTACGACATGGCTAATTGTTCAGTATTACTTTAGGTTTTTATACAATTGGATTGGGGTATTTTGAAAAGAAGTTTTTCGTTATTTCTGAAATTAGATCGATCTTCACCCGACAACTTTAGTATATCTACAAATCTGGCTATAGGAGTCAAAAATACGCCTATCCGAATTTGGTCACCATAACTCTTCAGTCGTTTAACCTGTGGACTAAGAAAATGCATTTTTAAATAACCTTTTTTATCATTATTATCTATTCGTCCATTTATATAATTATGTGACTATCCTCCCTTGTCACTTACTGTCTTTCGTGATGCTGTCCCCCACATCCCCTGCTCTCTCTCTCTATCTCTCTCTCTCTCTCTCTCTCTCTCTCTCTCTCTCTCTCACACACCTCAAGTTACTTCCCTTCTGTGTTTCACTTTCATTGCATATCCACCCACTTAACTCTCTCTCTCTCTCTCTCTCTCTCTCTCTCTCCTCTCTCTCTCTCTCTCGTGTGC
>NC_061090.1:21449425-21471925 GCF_015104395.2 Macrobrachium nipponense | reverse complement strand
TTCACGAGAGAGAGAGGGAGGGAGAAAACACTGAATATGGAGGAGAAGCATAAAAGAGTATGGAAGAAAAGCATTAGACCAAAATAGTAATAGGAAGATAGTAGGTTTCAAACACACAACACACACACACACACACACACACACACACACACACACAGATATATATATCTATATATATATATAGATATATATATATATATATATCATATATATATATATATATATATATATATATATATATATATCATAGGATCACTAAATACAAAACAGTTAGAAATACTGCGTTTTTTAGTTTGTCTAAATCTTAACGCATAGGAAATACAAAAAGAGCGAATCTATTTGCCCTTATATTTCACAAATTAATCACATCAAGAGAGAATACAGACGAGAATATATATTAGGTAAACGCCTCCGTTGTTTCTTCAGTGAGAAATGAGAGGAAAAAAGATATTTACAGAATATATGTTTTGTGTAATTATGAAATGAAAATAATAGAGGTTACACCAAGAGAGAAAAACAACAAGAATAATCATAGGCCTTCGTCAACCTGTTTGTAGAAAAGTTAATAAGATAAAAAAAAGACTTAATTAAGCTAAAGAAATTCATTTCTGAAAGCATTACACCTCTGTAATTTCTGCCGTCATGGGAAGCGTAATCCGATTACGAGAGCAAACACGAGAGCCCCTCCTCCTTCCCCTCGGCTCTCACCTTGACCACCCGGCGTGTTTGTGCTTGGAAAACAAAAGAAGACGTTTTGGCGGGGGTGAAGAATCACAGTTATAAATATTGGCCATATTGCTTCATGTTCCTTAATGAGGTGGAGTGTGAGGGGGAAGCGTCGCAGATCGAAAAGAGTGACGTCTCAATGGAAAGGCGGAGAAAAAAACAAAATCATGTGTTTGCTCGAGTCATGAAGTGAAATAGAGACAGAGATATCAGGCGCCTTTCCAAATTGGAAGTGAGAGAGAGAGAGTGTGTGAGAGAAATAGTCGAGTATGTATAATGGTTATTGTAGTCATGTAGAAAGAGGGAGAGAGAGGTCAGAATCAAGCGTGTGCAATGGCTTTTGTAGCTGAGAGAGAGAGTTAGACAAGTCTGTGCAATGGTTATTCTACTCATAGAGAAAGAGAGAGAGAGAGAGAACGTAAATTACAGAAAATATTACGACCTAGCAATGCCTGATTCTACCACACATAAACACTGATTATATCATGATGGTTTATACACTAGATAGTCTCGCAGGAACTCGACAACTACGGAGAAGCATCTTTTGTGTATTCATACAAGTTCCATAACGTGCATATCCAAAATCGGCTCAGTAAAAAGAATGATAAAAGTAAATTTATAAATATTCTGGCTATACGGTAATCGGGAGATTTCTACGAAGCCGTAAGTAGTTATCATCAGACTCCCACGACGTCTGGTTTTATTATACACCAACTTATTACCACTTGTACCGCGTGTTCACCAAATCTTTAGTATTCGATAAGAAATATATTTTGTTAGTATCTTAGTTACCGACGAGAGATATTTCTTATCGAAAACTGAAGAATTTGGTATATTGGTACAAGTGGTAATTAGTTGGGGTAGACGTAACTCATCCCAGCCAGCAGATAAGTGGAATCTGATGATAGCTACTTAGCGCTTCGTAGAAATCCCTCACACACAAATTATTATATTACAGGGAATATTCAGACATTAACTGAACAGAAGCTGGAATATCTATGAATTTACTCCCGTCAATCCAAAAACGAACTCACAATTAAGTAACCTCTTTTTATATTTAAAAAAAAGGACCTTTTATCCTTTCAGTCATTCTCGCAAAATATGTTTTTTAACGAATCTGGAAAAACATGAGGAGTTCCTTATATTTGACCAATGTCATTGCTTTCCCTCGCTGATTTTATACGTAACAAATTACAAATATAAGATAAAAAAATAGAGAAGAAGAAATGCTGTTTATTTTTGGACGTTAAACAGTTCGGAAATACAAGAAGCTTCGCTTCTCGTTAATTTCTCTCTTAAATGAGAAACCTGCGTCACAAGGCAAGTGGTTCCCGTGAGATTTTTGTCTTCTCTATTATTTTCTTCTTTCCTCTAGTTTGTTTTTCCTTCATTTGTAATTTTTCTTCTTCTCTTCTACTCTATTCTTTCCCTCTTTCTCCTTTCTGTTATCTTATTATTCTTCATTTATGGTTTTCCTTCTTCTCTTGCCTCTTTCTTATTAGACTTGGTTTTTCTTTTTCTTTTTTTCTTTGGCTTCGTTCTATTTTTCCTTCGCTCAGTCTTCTTCTTCTTCTTCTTCTTCTTCTTCTTCTTCTTCTTCTTCTTCTTCTTCTTCTTCTTCTTCTTTTTCATGAGGTATTTTTCCTCTATATTTGTAAGTTCCTCTTTCTTCTTCTACTTCATTTTTTTAGGAGGCTAGTCACAATTCCCGAAACCCTGTGTTTGGTTTCTCATTAACAATTGCCTCAGCTTGGGTACGATGTCCCAATATTAGCTCTCCTTTCGGCCAGTCAGAGCTCTGATGACGGTTTGTGATTTTACGTAAATGGAAATAAAATGTGGTTCGGTTAGAAAAATAATTATAAATTTGTTTGTGTTTGTGTGTGTGTTTATTTTAGTCCCGGACAACGTTTGTATTAAATCTGAAGAAAAATAAACGCGCATGTGTGAAATTATGCCTGTTTATCTGTTTAGTGGTATGAAAGTATGTATGTTTATGCATGACGTACCTACACACACGCACACACACACACGCACACACACACACACACACACACACACATATATATATATATATATAATAATATATATATATATATTAATATATATAGTATATTATGTTTGTGTGGTGTGTGTGTGTTTGTTTGTGGTGTTGTGTGTAATATATATTATATATATATATATATAATATATATATATATATATATAGATATATATATGTGTGTTGTGTGTGTGTGTGTGTTTGTTGTGTGTGTGTGATTATATAAACATATATTAGATTACAACTTATTATCATTTTCCAGGGAAAATTCACACGTATACTGAAGAGAGGCTAGAAAATCCTATCCTCTGTGCTTTCTGAATCATAGCATGCTTCTTTTTACACGACAGGAAAACATTTATTTATTCGTCGCATCTGCTGTCCAGATTTCTAATCACTTACTAATTCCTATTAGTCTTACCTGACACAATCCTCTAATTGTCGGTAGTCACAAATTTAACGTTCTATACAACAAGTCCTATTTAGTTTGATCTTATATTATTTTTTTTAATTTTCCCCATTTATTGACAGCCAATAGAAATTACCTATCAAGTAGTTATCAGTTAGATGCTACTACGAAAGACATTCTGAAGAACGATAAGACTAGGAAAAAAATAAAAGTATGGTTAAACCCGCATGAAATAACAGATCCACGCCTTAATTTAAGCGGGAGAGGTTTTAATACCTAACCAGTGAAAATAAAGGCGAAGTAGGAATTTCAAAGGATCCCTGAGTTTTCATTCTTTCGTGTCCCGCAGTTGATAATTTCATCTCTGGATGTTCTGATCATTACTCGGGCCATTTGTTGTTTGATACCTTTAAGTATTAAAGATTAATAAGAAATCTGGCGCCAGAATAGCCCAGCGTTCTATATATCAGTATTTCGGCATATTCTTATTCAAATGGTTTGGTCATGTCATGAGGAGAGAAGATGAATACGTATGTAAGAGGGTTATGAACATGGAGGTGGAGGGCAGAAGAGGGAGGAGAAGGCCAAAGTTCAGGTGGAAAGATAAATTATTGAATGACATGGAGGAAAAGGGTCTAAGAGAACAAGATGTACAGGACAGAGAAAGATGGAGAAGGCTGACTAGAAACAGCGACCCCATATAGAAATGGGAAAAGCTGAAGGTAAAGAAGATAGGTAGCTATAAGCAAACGTTTGATTCTGTATGCTCAGAAGTATATACGATGATTGGCATATATGCATAAACACTAATTTTCTATATATATATATATATATATTATATATATATAATATATATATATATATATATTATATATATATATACTATATATACATATATATATATATATATATATATATCTATATATATATATATATATACAATTGGATATTTGTAATTATATTTTTTTTTGGTCAGTGAGATGTTGAAACCAGTCCATTCCATTCTGTGTTTATTTTCGAAAGTAAAAGTAACTGGGCGCCCCATCGCTCGCAGATGAGATTGCTTGTACTTCGTGTCCTTGCTTCACAAGGATAGAAGAAGAAAAAGAAGAAAGAAGAACGGCAAAGGGCGTTCGGGAGTGGGCGGGGCCAACAGGACATCATCATCATCCATGCCGAAGCGGGTTATACCCCGAGTCCCAGAACGGCCGGGCATATAAAAGGACCTCGCCGCAGAGGACAAGGCAGTCGACAAGATGTTGGTGTCTGTGATCAGTGTAGTTGGTGAGTGAAGAGACTCTGTCCAGTCCGAAGGTCCTCCCTCGGGTTTTATGAGGGATACCGCTTATCATACAACTCCAGGGCGGATGCGGTGGCTTTGTTCTTGTGGCTTGTAGAATCTTCGCATATTTTTTTATTGGTATCTCTAAACTTTTGCTTTAATTTCATGATATGCTATAGCATGTCGTCTGTAGGTCCTGTTCCAGGTTCTTTCGTAGTATTGAAGTTTTTACTCTTCAGTTACATCTCGGTTCTTGAATTGTTGCTTACTTACATTTTTTCAGTTCGAAACAATATTTTGAAATCAAGAAATTCTCGCGGCTTACGTCTTCCTGTAAATGCTACTTACTCATTAGTAACTAACATACTTTTTTAATGATGTGCTTAATCTAATTTGGTTGTACTCATTAGCAACTAACATACTTTTTCTAAGGATATGCTTAATCTAATTTGGTTGTTCTGACATCTAGCCCACAAAGATATATGTTTACCACTAATCTAGTTCCATACGCATATTAAAATTGTCGTATCTCCATGAGATAACATTTCTTGTTTTAAAACTTGAACCGTATTATGGCAGTGTACTCTATAGTATCTTTTGGCAGTACTGAATATGTTATAGCTTACCCTTAAAGTATAGTTATAGTTAGTAATACAAGCATGACCACCTTGACTAAATTGTTACAATGTAGTTGTTTTCATGTCAGATTTTATGCAATGGGATTATTGCCATGAAGTATCTATATCTTTATAAAGTGTTTCTCTTTAATTCTTTTAGTTATATTTGTTATGTACTAGTTGTAGTCAATCAGGAAGACCATCTCATCCTTCCCGTGTCTGATTTTAGTTCACAGTAGTCTGTTTTCAGTATATCCGCTTGTATGCGACCTAGCAAAGAAAACTGAATAATGTCTAATTTGATCGAAAATATTCTAGCTGCGTGCACAACAAACTACTTGAAGATGAGACATGTAAAAATCAAGTTCTTCGTCATTTTTTCTGTTCTTTTTTATTCACATTCTTGCATCAGTCTTGCTTGTTCCCGTCACATTTTCTCTCTGACATGGCATCACCGCAATCAGTGCGGTAGAAAAATCAAACAAACTTTACACAGTGGCCATTTGATGTCAGAGAGGTACTGGGGTTTGGGGGGTGGGGGCGGGAGGAAGAGTGGTGGTTGGGAGAGGAGTAGGTTGCGGGTTGCTGTCATCATTAGGGTCATCAAAGGTCATGAGTGGACTCTTGCCTTTAATGCGGATAAAAGAAATAGATCGAAGTCGCTTGGCAGAGTAACGGTTCCATTCTTCAAAAAAAGACTAAAGATAGAATAAAATAAGAAAAAAACTGGACGAGGTAAACTGAAATTACTTTTAAAAAATGGCCGTTTTTATTCAGATTTTTCGTATTACAGTTTTTAAGCAGAGGTTACAATGAGATGTTTTAATCTTTAAGAGATAAAAAAAAAAGGGTGGGCACCGGATTTTAACGAATTCAACCTCAAAAAAGGGATGCTTCAATGTTTATAATATCAGAAGTGAAACATTTAAAAATTTTAATATATACACGTAGTCTTACGAAAAAAACACATGAACACTGACATCTTGATGATTTCAACTTGTTTTAAATCGTGTTTGGAAAGCATTGAACGAATTCCATCTCTAATTGCTCAGAGCAATTATTCTTGACCTTTTGAAAATCTATTACCCCAATATTACTCGGGAAAGCAGGCTTTTCAGGTCTGTAAATCTTCTATAATAATAAAATAGATAATCTGGTAAATCATACTTATGGCCTCTTATTTTACAATGACTTATACAAATTTGAAAAAGGCACTTCAGCAATACTGTATATTATTATAATAAAGTTAGCAATTATATCGTGAACGGATTTGATATGATAAAACGCAATAAAATGATAATAAAATCACTTCCAGTGTGACATTCCAGTCACGTCAATTTTTACTTCGAGCATCCACTTCTTAAGTGCTTCCAAGAAATACTTTACATAAAAAAATATATCGTTTCCATGTAGCAGGCCACCCAGTCTCAATCATACCTCAAGGATCCGAATTTTAATCATAGAAAACAAAAATCGTTCCCGAATTTTCTCTTAAATCAGCCCCAAAACAGAAGGAAATACCAGACACGTCACCGTGATCCGGAATAAAGACGAATATTGTCTATTTTTTTTTTTTTATTCACCTCCGGAATTTATTTCCTCCCTCTGCCTGTTCCTATCCGCCTGGTCACCGAACTCTTTTCTTCCCTCTCCTCCTCCTCCTCCTCCTCCTTCTCCTCCTTCTCTTCTTCGCCTTCTTCTCGCTGTGATTATAAGGTTCACTTTTGTTTATTGAGTCTTTCGCTCCTTCTTGAATTATTGATTTTACTCTGACTAGTCTTTCTCTTCTTTCTTTGCTTTCTTTCTTTCTTTCCTCTTTTTCTTCTTCTTCTTCTTCTTCTTCTCACTGTGTTATATAGTTCACATATGTTTACAGTCTTTCTCTTCTTTCTTCTTAAGGGAAATATTCCATCTTCTTCTTCTTCTTCTTCTTCTTCTTCTTCTTTTCTTTCTTCTTCTTATTATTATTATATTATTATATTCTTATTATTATTATTATTATTATTATTATTATTATTATTATTATTATATGAATTTCAGTCTTTGTTTGAGTGCTTCTTCTATTTCTTGAGAAGAACACAATATTTAAGAAAAGGGCCTCGATTAACGGAAATTCTTGATAGTTTCGTGATAGTTTCATTTAACTTGGGACAAAAATTGTTCTCATTTTACGAGCGTTGGTGAACCAGCGGCGGTAAACCTGAAGGAAAACAAAAGACACGCCATCCCTTAAGCATACGTATACGCACCCAATGCATTTATACGCTCGAATCTGATATTTCTTTATATTTATATTTATACCATATCTACAAAGGAACCTATACAGGTGCACTCACATATATAGATTCATGTACAGTTGGACAGACCCACACAGATGTTTACCTATATACATAAACCGTGGCATTTCACTGATGACTTTCGAATTTTAAACACCTTGCGTTTCCCTACAGTGACGCTGGCGGCGACGGCGCTAGGGGCGCCCCAGAGCGGGTACATCTACCCTCCTGCAGAGGTGGACTTCGCCCTCATACCCGAAGAGACGAATTTAGAGGAGCAACAGCTTGTACTGACAGGAGAAGAGAACATTGTCTTCCCAGACGCAGATGAAGAGGTAAGCATTTGTATTCTCTCTCTCTCTCTCTCTCTCTCTCTCTCTCTCTCTCTTCTCTCACTCTCTCTCTCTCTCTTCTCTATCTCTCTCTCTCTCTCTCTCCTATCTATATAATCTATATATATATATTTATTATATATATATATATATATATAATATAAACTATATATATATATATAGATTATAATATGGTATATATTTATATATATATTATAATATGTCATCATTTGCTTAGGTTATTATTAATGTTTTGTTATGAATAAAAATCTGTGCCTACGAATGTGCATTTGTTTATTTTTGACCCTTTCATTAATCATACATTTTATCAATGTTGTTCCTTTTGAATAAATCTGTAACATTCTAGAATTTTCTTTCTATCACTATTTTATATCTGAAATCATTTGCTGTTTTATATCGTTTATCATTATTTTGTTTCTCTTAAAATACCCTGCCAGTTAAATCTGAGGGTTTTCATTTCTCAAAGGTTTAATATATTATTTATTGAATATATATATATATATATATATATATATATATATATATATATATATATACCTATATATATATATATATATATATATATATTTATATCTTGAAATCTTTTGCTGTTTTATATCTATCATTATTTGTTTCTCTTAAATATGCCAGTTACATCTGAGGGTTTTCATTTCTCAAAGGTTTTAATATATTATTTGACTTGAATATATATAATTATATATATATATATAATTATATAATATACATATATATCTATATATATATATATATATCTATATATAGATATAATATATATATATATATATTATATACACCAATATACAAATATATATATATATAATATATCTATATATATACTACAATATTATATTATATATAATTATATATATATATATATATCTATTCAAGTCAAATAATATATTAAACCTTTGAGAAATGAAAACCCTCAGATGTAACTGGCATATTTAAGAGAAACAAATAATGATAAACGATATAAACAGCAAAATGATTCAAGATATAAAATAGTGATAGAAAATTACTAGAATGTTACAGATTTATTCAAAAGGAACAACATTGATAAAATGTATGATTAATGAAAGGTCAAAAATAAACAAATGCACATTCGTAGGCAGCAGATTTTTATTCATAACAAAACATTAATAATAACATACGCAAATGATGACAGATTAAAAACTCCACGCACTTTTGAGTGGACAATAATGGTTTTATTTGCACATGCCATCAGCCTCTGATTACAAAACTGTTATCTTATTATCGATTCCTTTACCTCCATTCATAATTCCTTTTAAAGACCTTTGGAATTTATTCATAAAAAATAATTGCATCACGGTTTTAATTGCTGTGATACCTGTATGTTTCTTACATATATTTACCGCAATAGGACTTACTTTCGTCCTTTCTGTCTTTAACACAATGTCCTGTCAATCTGTTTCACAACCGCGAGACAGAGTGCATGGAAGACGCGGTCAGAGCTGGCATAAGGCCAACTCGTTCCGACAATGACAAGGTCGGTCGTGCGAAACAAGGTCCAGATGCCAGGAGGGTTTCTGGGGTTGGCGTGACGCGTCATGTCGGCGGGCTCTCGACACTCTTCAGAAAAACTCGATTCGCAGCGAGAAATCCGTCCCCCTCCTTTTTTATTTTGTCATCATCATCTCCGAATCATTCTCGTTTTCAAAACTGATAGAGCGTAAGAACATAAAGATAGGCGACAAGATTGCTGTGCTCCCCTGTTTTTATTTCTACTTTTTTTTTTTATCAACAATGTCTTTGGACGACTATAAATGATTTGTCGAAATATGTTCAAATGGAACAGGAAAGTTAGCCAATAGCTATTCTGGAAGAAGACCTTAATTAATACAGGTTTTATTGTAAATAATGGCTATTTCAGCCGCGTTTATTTTGTATAGAAGTTTCTCGGATTGGCTATTCAAACGCCAAATGGGGGATTCATGTAAAAAAACGTGGTATTTATCAAATTGAATATATTCAATTTGACAAATAGCCAATTTGAGTACAGAAGAAAAGTCATTAATAAGAAGAATAGAGAAACTTCTATACAAAATAAACGCGGCTGAAATAGCCATTATTTTCAATAAAAGCAAATAGGTATTCGTTATGCTCTTGGCCATATCGTTTCTCTTCGTTATCTCTTAAGACTGCATACTGATATATACCGAATCCTTTAACTTACACACTATTGAATTAAGAAATTCCCAAAATTTACTCTCGCAGGCATAGTTAAGCTGTGGAACAAAATATTGGATTCCTTTGCATTCGGTGAGCCGTTTATTTATTGCACTCTGTAGTTGTAATTGCGTTCACAGACGAAGAATCTGATTTACATCTGATAATGGCGGAAGGTTTTTGATACGACTAAGAACAGCTCGAAACGAAAATTAATTTGAGTACACGATCTTCGGTGAAACTATATACAAGTGAAAAGGGAAAATTAAAAGCTTTTAAGAGCTTACCATTTTTATCCGAGCGTCTTTATAGCAGATTTTTGGTATTCATTTATATTATGGCCTCACACCCCATCTCTCTCTCTCTCTCTCTCTCTCTCTCTCTCTCTCTCTCTCTCTCTCTCTCTCTCTCTCTCTCTCTCTCTCTCTCTCTCTCTCTCCGTGTCTGTTTAGATTATATTGGTTGTTAACCTTCAATTCTTTTTAGCCATTTTGCTCTCTCTCTCTCTCTCTCTCTCAGGGCCATTCTACTGATGATACCAATAATAGTAGATTAAGAAAAAATTACATTATTAATTTCTTCTTCATCTCCAGGAGTCAGCAGCAACAACGACCACGGACCACCACAGCCACGCTGGCGACCATGACCATGACCACGGCCATCACGACCACCATTTGGGGCTGGAATGGCTGCGCGAGGCCGTTCCAGGAGAACCCGGGGTTGATTACCCCATCTACTGGCAGGCACCACGAACCTCGTTCGACTGCCGCAAATATCATGAAGGTGAGGTGGCATCTTGTTTTGCCTTCATTTTTCACAACCAATGTTTATTTCCTCCTGTACTACTACTACTACTACTACTACTAGCGCCTCAGTGGCGTGGTCGGTATGGTGTTGACGTGCCACCTCGATGGCCGCTGGTTCGATTCTCGAACATTCCACTGAGGTGTGAGAGATGTGTATTTCTGGTGATAGAAGTTCACTCTCGACGTGGTTCGGAAGTCACGTAAAGCCGTTGGTCCCGTTGGTGAATAACCACTGGTTCCATGCAACGTACAAAAACACCATACAAACAAACAAACTACTACTACTACTACTACTACTACTGCCATGCCAAAGCAAAACAGCTTCCGGCATCTGTCTATCTATCTATCTATCTATGGGAGTCGTTCGAAAGGCAAATAGATAACACTGGGATATTCCATTGCTTGAATTTGGTACTGTTATATGAGCTATTACTTTCATGTCATTTTTTATAATTTGTCTTACAACTATTATTTATTCATTATGATGTTCATATGCACTTGAATATTCTTTACGTTATACTTTAGTATTTGGTTACTATTTACGTGGTCTAGTTATATATATTAACAATAATTCTTGCTAGAATCCAGGATAGGTCAATTTGTATTATATAGATGCTGTTTAAGTTGTGTTTGAGTTCAATTTGAGTATAATCTACTTATTAACTAGCCACCGTTAATATTTTGCATATTTTAAACAAATATGTGCACTAATCTTGGTATAACAAAGCAACTTTTCTTCCTGGTAGAGTTATTTTATCTTACACTTGAAGCAATTTGTAACTGGAAATAATCATTCTTTCCAGGATACTATGCCGATATGGAAACAGGCTGTCAGGTCTTCCACGTTTGCAACAACAGAGGTGACAGGACTTTCTTGTGTCCCAACGGCACAATCTTCAACCAGGAACATTTCACTTGTCAGTGGTGGTTCAATGTTGAATGCTCCAGAGCCCAGGACTACTATCGACTCAACGCCAACATTGGAACTGTAGCTCAGGAGGAAACTCGCGAAACATCGAGTGCTGGACAGCGGAAGCAGCCAAGACGGCCCATTCCCGAAGTAGTCGTCGCAGACACCCAGGAACCTGTACAACAGGAGGAAGTCTCAGGTGAAGATGTCCCAGAAATTAACCCTCCCCAGATTGACCAACAAGATTTGGTTGAGAATGAAGTTGAGTCTGTCATCCAAGACGAGAACCAGCCGTCAGTTTATGTTACTGAACAAGGCCCTGTTTCCAGAAAGGATGAGCAGGAAGAAGAACCTGCGACTGAGATTCCATCTGAGTACATTTCTAGTCAAGATGAAATTGCTGTGGGTGTCCCACAGGAAGATGCTGGTGATGTAACACAAGAACCAGAGAACCCCTTTGTTCAGATTGTATCAGATTTCCCCTCAGCTGAGCAAGTTCCCGAAAATCCAGTAATTCAAACAGAAACAGACATTCCAGTGCAAGAAAATGACGATGGGCAGGTAATAAATCCGAGACTGAGACCTCTGAATACAGTTCAGATCAAGATGAAATTACTGAAGATTTCCCACGAGAAGATGCTGACATTGCTACGCAAAAGCCAGACACCTTTTCTGTTCAAACTGTCCCAGATGTCCCCTCAGCCGAGCAAATATCTGAAAATCAGGTGATCCAGTCACAAACAGAAATTCTTGTGCAAGAAAATGATGATGAGCAGGAAGTAGGACCCGTAACTGAAAACCCCTCTGAATACCTTTCTGGTCAAGATAAAATAACTGAGGATTTCCCACAAGAATATGATGATATTGCAACACAAGAACCAGAATACCCGGTAATTCAAACAGAAACGAACATTATTCCTGCGCAAGGAGAAGCCAGAATACCGTCTCAAGAAGAAGAGTCTTCAAGTTTTTCACAGGAAAATAAAAGTACTGAACAGGGCTCAGATTATCCTATTCATGGTGGCTCCGATTTGTATTCAGTTCAAGACACTGAAAGCCCTTTTATTCAGGAGGAAACAGTCTATGCTTCTAACTCTGAAGAGGTCGGTACTACAGATTTCCAGCAAGAGGACAATACCATTCCAGCACAGCAAGATAATGTGGTAATCCCTATCTTAAATCTGCAACAGAATGATACAACTGGCAATGAAGAAGACATAGTAGATTTCATTCCTGCTCAGAAAGAAAATGACCTGGATGCTGTTGAAAACTCCCAAGAAGAAGAAGAAAACCTTGTTTCAGGGGAAACAGAGAGCGAGGTGTCTCTTCCAAAGTCAGAGACTAGATCTGCCTCTGAACAAGATTTTACTACAGCACAGCAGGAGACTGTCTTGCTTCCTACTCAGGAAGGACAGGATTTAGTCCCTTTGCAGTACGAAAATAAGGTAGTCCCAGAAGAGCAAGAAGCAGATTATAGTCCAGTTCATCAAGATGCTAGTTCCTCTTTCCTCCCTGAAGATTCTACCCTTAAAACTGATGAACAGGAAGGTGATTTTATCCCTGTCGATCAAGAAGGCAGTTTTGTTCCTGACCAAGTAGATTATCATGCTAGTGAAGAAGACTACACAGCTGAAACGGAGCAAGATGTTTTATCCCCTGAGCATCCTGTAAGTCATACAGGCCAGGGACAAGAGGAAGATTCCTTTTCCATAGTACCACAGGAATTGACCCCATCTAGTGAGGATCAAGGGGCTGAAACATTCCCCATCTATCAGGTCTCTGAACACCAGGAAGCTGACTCTTCTGTAGTACAGGGGGAGCCTGATTTTACCTCTTTCAACCAAGATACAGACTCTACAAGCCTTCAAGATGATACTACTTTCTCTATTCACCAAGAAAATGATGATGTTACTACCGTTCAGCCAGAATCAGAGTTTGTTCCAGAGTACCAAGAGAGTGAGGTTGAGAATGGTCAACAAGAACCCAGTTCGCTCCCTGAGCAGCCTGTGACCGATTATGGTTTTGTTTCCCAAGGTACAGAGGTACTGGCTGAAAATGAAGAGGAACTTTCAGTTCAGCAAGGAGAAACATATGATGGCTCTTTTCAGCAAGAAACTGGATTGGTACCTGAAGAGGAGAGCCCAACACCTGTAGAAGAGCAGGTTACAGGTCTTCCAAACCCACAAGCCTTTGATAATGCATATGACCAACAACAAGGGGATATCTTTCAAGAAGACAAATTGGTGACTGTTCCAGTCAGTGAGGATGGGGATTATTACAATTCGCAAGAGCTTGCAGGACATGTTGACAATCAACAAACTGGAACTACTTCTTTCGATCAGCAGGAAGCAGATATTGCAGCTTTTGGAGACAACCATTTCAATGCCTTTCAAGATGAAACTGCAGTTACCAATGCTGACATATTCAACAGCCAGGCCCCTGTTGAACAGAACATAAACTTTGAGATTGCTCAACATGATACTGGTTATGATCCTAAGGAATATGAAGACTCTTATTCGGAGCAAACAGAGGTACCTGTTATTCAACCACAGCAAGAATATTCTTTTGTACCAGGACAACAAGAGGTTTCATATAGTTCTGGTGAGCAATACGCAATAAACAACCCTGAGCAACAAGAAACAGACCAAGTAAGCTATCAGCAAACCAACGAACAAAATTTTGTTAGTCAAGGATTTTCTTCTGAAGGCAATTTTATACAGCAAGATTCAGGAGCAGATTTTGTTCCAGAAGAGCAACAGTTTAGTTTTGCTCAAGAAAACCAAGGTTATATTCCTATTATAAGCCACGAAAATGTGGATGATTCCTCTCCAGGCGAGCAAGTATTTTCATCAGAGGAACATATACCAGCCGAGATTCCAGTTGAGGAAGAGCCAGTTGACGAAAGTGTCCAAGAAGAAAATGCCTTGGAAAATAGTGTTGAAGTAAAACCTGATTTGAACGAAATTACATCAGAAGTCCTCCCTGAAGCTGATTCAACCTTTGAATCACCCTCGGCAGTTATTCCTGAAATTCCAGTTTTGTACGGTGTTCCACTTCATTCATCTCAACCAATTAATGAAGTAGACTCTTCTCTTGAGATTTTGTTACCATCTGAGGTTCAGGAAGAGGTCTCCGACGAAAACAATTTTATAGTACCAGGAATAACTACGTTCCCAGGGTCCTCTGCCCAAGAAGCTGTGAATGAAGTAATCCCAGAACAATTTTATTCTGAAAATGACGAGGGGACTCTTTATCCAGTTCACTCAGAACAGGAATATACTCAGTTAAGTCAGCTACCTGAAGAAAACCTAGACATGACAGAATTAGATCAGGCAGAGCCAGTGACAGACTTACCAGCTAATCCAAACCTTTTCCAGTTCCCAGAGGAAGTAGATATTAGACGTACTGAAGAAAACCTGCCTGTTGATGCTTACACAAATGATGCTCACCAGACAGAATATGACTTCACTACTACGATACCAGTCCTGTTTGAAGATGACACCACTGTTGATGTCAATCGTGAGATTTCCGGTCATTTTGAAATAACTGATGATTTAGCAACTGCTAAATCACATAATGCTGATGATAATGAAAATTATGAAATTGTTACAGAAATTCCATCTCTGGCTGTCGACACTGATGAAAGCTATTTTGCTGATGAACCAATAGAAACTGACGCCAGTTATCCTGAACACGAAAATAAATTGTATTCAGAGGTTCCCACAGAAAACTTTGTCACAGGATTGGACACATATGAGACAACAATTTCTAGCTTATATGGAAATGAGTATGGAGTAGATCCCTTTTTGAGTTCTGAAATACCTGAAGAAGTGAAAAAATCGAATCACACAGTCAATGCAACAAATGTTTCTGATCACGAAACAGACGCCCAGTTGCCAAGTATTCAAGACGAAACAGACAGTTTTCTTGAATCTCAGAAAAATACACATGAGGGGGATGATTCACAAGAACCAGTAACTGTATTTCCAACAGTCTTGAATGAAATAAGAACAACAGCTCACGAGGACCCCGTTCTTTCATTGGTGTACAAGGCGAGTGAGACACCTCTGAGCAAAAGCCAAGACACTACATTATCACCCTACAGTCAGGAAGAGGATAACACCTTTTCAAGGGCCGAAGAAGAAGTAGCAAGAGAGGAGGAACCTTTTGGAACGGCTGAAGTAACAACGCTTTCTCCCGCTGAACGAGACTTTGTCACTTTGCCATTTGTTGATGTGGAGGAGGAAAATAAGATACACTCATCTGATGAGGAATTTCAAGAAAAATTCACGAGCTTCCCCCAGTTAGTGGACCTAGACAAGCTGTTTGGCATTCCTCCACAGGAAAAACACGAAGCAAGGAGTGAGGGAGAGCTATTCACATTGTTCGAAACTGACGATGCACAGACACTCTACGAGACACCCAGATTACCCATAGAAAACCCGCCATCTAATTACTACCTGCCACCATATTAATATTTATATCTTTTCATACATAAAACATAGATATTCTTCATGCCTCACCCAGTATTATTTATTTAAGAGTGGAAGTGGATGGGATATTGTAATAGGTTCATTGGATGACGCTGTTTAGTGGACTAGTCTTAAATACATCAGTTGCCATAATGTGGCTACCACGAGGATGCAAGGTCATTATGGGTTGCCTGTCTATTTACATTTAAGTTACCAAAGAGTGATTGGTGGAAATGAATGACAATAAAAACAAATATAATTCTGAATATTCGTTTTCTTTCGCATGCCTTAGTGATGCTTCAAGGATATATGAGTTCAAGGTTGCTGAACGTGCACTGGAATATGGAAAAGACATATTCCAGCATCAGCTGAGAATAAAGTTAAATGGTTTATCTTTCCCAGTGTTCAGTTTTGGTGGAACAGAACTGGACCTGTCTCCAAACTGAAGAAGAAACTAAATGAGGTTATAAAGAGAAAATAAAATGAGGTATAAGAGAGAGGGTGGGTGGTGCAGATCCTGGTCCCACTTTGACTCTTTTGCTGTTCTTCCTAATATTAAAATCTCTGCATTGTTTCTAAACTTGTGTTTCAATTCCCACTCAGCCTGCGAACTAGCTTTATCCTATCTCACCAAAACTGAAGTATTCCAATTATGTTTATTTGTGTCATTATAACCTTTTGAGTTAATTCTGACAATTCTTTTTATGACTGAAAATATAACAAGTAAAAGAGAGAAGAAATAAACAAATCCATGAAAGGGGATAGTACACTCAAATTAGTATCATTCGGTAAAAGTTTATAGAAGATATAAACAAAGTAAGTGGATTTAAAAAAAGACCTGAAACAACAGAGTGCAATATCTTTTGCCTGTACTTGAAAATACCTTAAAGACAAAAGATCTTGCAATCCGGATTTTTATTCTATTTCTCGTGGCTATATACTGTTTATAATGCACACACACACACACACACACACACACACACACACACACACACACACACACACACACACACATATATATATATATATAGTATATATATATATATATATATATATATTTTGCTTAAAAATCACAGTAGATGCACGTGACTTCATAAATAAGCGAATACCACGGGAAATCATTTCCCGTGGTATTCGCTTATTATATTATATATATATATATATATATATATATATATATATTATATATATATATATATATATATATATGCAAGAGCTAACCATTATGTTTTCTCTCTAATAAGAGTCTTGTAGTCTTTATCACTGCAGCATAGAAGAAGAGCGGATGTTTATTGTTGCAGTGTAATTTAAATGTCCGATCCGTCCTAGTTACTTTGCGTTTTGATGTTTATTTACCAAGTTCAGTTGTTGAAGAGGTATGTTTCGGTGATAAAATTGATGAATTGGTTCTATTTATTCTATACACTAGTCTGTAAGTTTTATGGCTTCGAGGTTACGGCATAACTAGGTAAGTAGTACTAGGGCTAGGTACTAGCCTGTTCCTTGTCATGTTTGGAATTTAAATTTATTCTTCTGCCAAATCAGAAATGTCTTTTATTATGCCTTTATTCTTTTGATAGGGAATTGGTGATGACATTTTTATGACGTAGACTATTATAATTTACCCTATCTACCTATGGGTAGGTTAGACGTCTGACTATCTAGGTAGGTAGCTTAGCGCTTAGCCTATCTTGGCCCACTGCTACACGTAGGCTACAGTTTTTTTGTAAAACTGAAGACCACTACCGCGCCATTTTGATCAGGTCACTACTTGTTTACATGTAAAATGGGCCCATTGTTTATAGTACCATTACCCAGGTGTTGAATGTAAAAACATAGGGTAAAATACAGAATGGCCAGCCTCTTCCGTAGCGCAACCACCTTCCTGAAAAAGTACTTTAACACATCCTGCAACCCAGGATAGACATTAGTCAAGAGCCTGCGTCCGTCGAAGTAACACCTTGAGACCTCTACTTTCCTTTTGAAGTACTACTACCTAAGTTTTTTTCTCCCAAGTCAGAAATAAAGGCCATAGGTACTAATTTCTGAATTTTGGGAAGGTGGTCGCACTATGGTAGAGGCCGGCCATTCGGTATTTTACCCTAGGCAGTGTTAGGCAATGAAATGTAGTAGGCTAGGTAAATATGAAAAATAAACAGAAGACTTCTTAAACATACGCAAAATCATAGCTACTAGGCTAAATGAGAGGCGGTCACTATTTAGTAGGTCACTGGTAGGAACGAAGCCGTGGTAGTACTAGGTAGTCTTCAAATTTTTTTCATAGGACAAATTGTCAAATCCATAATTTGTTCCGACACGGCATACAAACCTTCGGTCCTTTTACAATATGAAGATACTAGCGGCAGCTGGATAGGTCGTAAGCTTTCGAACAAGGGGTTCGGTAGTTAACTGCTTGTCCGACAGGCGCGCGCGCGCGACTGGGAGGTAAACACACCACTTTTGCTTTCGGCCTCACAGTGGATGGACGTGTGTGTTCGCTCTCTGCCCGCTGCTCGTCGTTTGCTTTCTTGTTTGTTTTGTAATTGTGTATAAAGATTGTAAGTACAGTATTCTCTCTTTTCATATTAATTACGCTGAATTCATTAATGATGGAATCTCCGCGCCTCGCTACCCCAAGGAGGACTTTGCCCGGGTACCGAAGGGCGCAAATGTGGGAAATTCAGATCTTTCCCCGAGATAGACCCTCATGTTTTGTGTGCTCGGTGCCGGGGGCGCGCGAATGCACCCGGGCCGAGCCCTGTGATGTTTGTATGAACTGGTCGGAGGCGCAGTGGACATTGTATGAGGGCAGGAAGAAGCGAAGGCCTGCAAAGGAGTCCGTCGGAAAGCTCTCCCCCCGCGACTCCTTTGGTGACGGACACTTCGTCTTCTTTCCTGCCGCCCGCTCAACTTCCACGTCTCGCGCCTTCCCCAGCCCCTTCGGGGGGGTCGGTGTCTAGGTCCTTCTCCTCTCCCGATGTGTCGAGTGTGGAGGAGGGCGCTAGATACCCCGACGTAGAGTTGTACTCTGGGTCCTCTATCCGCTCGTCTTCCGCGCGACCGCGGGTAGAGGATCCTAACCTAATCAACCCGACTTTTGCTCCTCAGGTGCGGTTTGCCGTGAAGGATGACCTCCTGGACAGGTGTGGGCGTCGTTGGGACTGCAGGGCGTGCCGAGTGTCCAGGGGGCTGCTCTATCATCTCGCTGGCTCCGTGGCGGTTACGCACGCTACGGTCACAACCACCACCACGACCCTGACAACACCTGGCTACGCGTCACCTCCTCCCCTGGTGTACACCCAGCACCCGGCCTGGGTCCTCTGTGACACCCACAACATCGGTGCAAGGGGCCAGTCCGCCGTAACTTCGGGGGAGTGGTTGATGGCCGCCACCTGGGTTTGCCGTGTTGCCCGACGACCGGACTTCATTGTGTCCGAAAGAGCTCGCCCCTGGACCTCCCACCGGTGCCGATGATGTCTGTGCCGCTGTTAGACCATCTGTACCGTCCACACAGCTTGCCGTACCTGCCGTGACCACCGCTGCTGTTCCTGTTCCTGCTCCTGCCGTCTCGACTGCCGTTCCTGTGATGCTCGCACCTGCTGATGTTGTCCCTGTTCCTGGCGCCGCTGCTCCCGATGCTGGTCTGTTCGGACAGGTACGTCCGGGCCCTGTTGCTTCGGCAACAGCAGCCCCGGCTCCGTCCTGGATGACAGATCTGACGTCGGTCCTGAGGAGGTTGACGAAGAAGAAGAAGAAGAGGAGGAAGGTGTCGTCGTCGTCTTCATCGTCTTCTTCGTCGTCGTCGTCGTCTGCCGCCTCTTCCCCTTCTTCTTTCTAAGGCTCCCCCCGCCTAAGAAGAAGAAGGTCGCCTCCCCCCCCCCTAAGAAGTCTCCTTCGGGCGCTTCTAAGGGCCCGTCTCGCTCTGGTGAGACGGGGGGTTCTTCCGCTGGTCGCCCTGCTCCTTCGGGAGCAGGACCACGTCTCTTCTCCCGCAAGGAAGAATACTACGGGGGCCAGAGGGGTTGCCGGCTAACACCGGCACTTCCTCACCTGCTGTTAGTGGTTCGGCCACGGCAGCAGGATCCGTCTCGGCCGCCTCGTCTCGCGAGAGGTACCGAGTGTACGGTCGCCTACCAGCGACCGTGCAGCCAGGAACCAGACCTCTGAGTCCGCTCAGCGTCAGGTTCACGGCACGGAGCGGAAGACTGGTGACAGCCGCTCACGCGACTCTCACCAGACCAGCTCTCGCTCTCACGGCGAGCGGCTGGCTACCCGGTCGGACGTGACGGTCCACGACCGGCCACGGGCTGAGGCTGGGAAAGAGGTCCCCCCGTTCGCCAGGCACCAGCCACGGCTGGTACCAGCGAACTGACGCACCGCGTGAGGATATGCACCGGTCTCACCGTGACAGTGGAGCTCGCCGGTCGCCTGACCCGTCGCTCTCACAGAGAGCGATCGGTACGGCGACCAGCACCAGCTCTCGACACACGAGACGGGGGCCGCTGTTCTCGGTCCAGCCGTTCTCCACAGCGAGACGGCTCGACTATGGTCTGCAGCTCGATCCCGCCCACCGCGGGCGGTTGGCGATCGCCTGCAGTCCTCCAAGCCCGCTGGTTCTGCCAGTGAGCGAGGAGAGAGCGTCAGGTCTGCCTCTCCCATACCTTCAAACCTCCTCGGGTTACACCGGGACGGGCGAGGTATTGAGGAGTGATCGTGAGGGGTGCGCCCCTCAGGATCCCGCCACGTCGTCGTAACGTACCAGGCTCGGTTCTTTGGACCAGCCAGGTCGTACGCACAGGTGTTGGAGGAGACCCAGAGGGGGCTGTCGCTGCTCCTCTCCTTGAGGGAGGTCTCGGGAGGTACTCCTGTTCGAGGGACTGGACGGTCCCGACTCCACAGGATGCTATCACACCCGAGATTCCAGAGGAACTTTGCCGAGGTTATTGCGCTGATTTCGTCCAGCACAACGACCTCGGGGAAGGATCGCCGCTCCCACCATCCGAGCCCACGTCCCGGCTCGAGTCGTTCTGGGGCCCGAAGAGGGAACCCAGGACCGACGGTGGGTTTGCCGCGTTCCGAGCTTGCGGACTCAGTGCTAGACCAGGTTGAATCGCTTGTCTCCGGACAAGACGGTTCGCTCAAGTCTGGCAGTCGAGCAAGCTGCTTCCACCTCCTCTGCTACGACAGCGGCGGTTTTACGTGCCATCTGAAGACCCGATGCCGCCCAAACAGGTGAACCCGGAGGTTTAGCTAGGCTGACTCCGGGTGTCTCTGCAACAGCTCCTGTCCGAGAACCTGTGGTTCTCGCAGCAAGAGCACTCGGCCTGGAATCTACCGCCATGGCAGCTTTCCAGGCCGTCTCCTGGCTAGATCTGTGGTCCCTCACAGTATCTAAGTCGCAGCCAACTCCGGGGGAATTTCTCCCGAAGAGGACTCGCCTTCAGGAGACTTTGCCAGTCTGGGGAAGAGCCATCTCCTTCCTTGCCCACCAGACGGTGAACCTGTGGGCCAACCTGGTTCTCCGACGAAGGGACGCTGTCCTTACTCGGGTTTGTCCAGGGCGGCCGGGCGTGAGGCGGCGTTGGGGCTTCGAAACGGACTCTACGGAGTTTCCACGTCTCTCTTCCCAGGAGAGATGGTGGACGCTGCGGTGGACAGACGGCGCCACTGAAGACAGTGACCGTCTGGTTCACCAGGCAGTCTCGAAGGCTTCTGGGCAGCCTCGGGACTGCGGCCAAGTCTAAGAGCTCGGCTAGCGCTTCCTCGGCTGCTAAGACGGTTGCTGCGTCGAAGCCCCGAGGAATGACTCTGTCTTCTTCAACTTCTGGCAAGGGGGGCCGTAACCAGCCCTCCTCCCAGCCCTCCTCATCCCGTGGAGGCTCTGGGAAGAAGTCGAAGAAAGGGGGGAAACGCTAGGGACGGCGTTCCCCCTCACCTGCTGCCGGCCCAAGTGGGGGGGGGTGCCTGGCCAGCCATTGGGCAACTTGGCAGCGCTACGGCGCCGAGACCTGGATTGTAGATGTCCTTCGGGAGGGATATCTATTACCCTTCGAATCTCGGCCACCCCTCACCTCTAAACCAACCCGGTCCAACAGCAGTCGTACGTCCCCGGGTCACCGAAGGACGTAGCACTCAGACAGGAGATCAAGACCATGCTGAGCAAGAGAGCTGTAGAGATCGTCACGGATCAGTCACCGGGCTTTTACAGTCGACTCTTCCTGGTGGAAAAGTCTACGGGGAGGCCTGGCGCCCGGTGATAGATCTCTCTCCCCTGAACCGGTTTGTTCGCCAGACCCGGTTCAACGATGGAGACGGCACGCTCAGTGCTCGACTCCATCAGGGAGAACGATTTCATGCTTTCAGTGGACTTGAAGGATGCGTATTTCCAAATACCCATTCATCAGTCCTCCAGAAAGTACCT